>NC_087171.1:8708266-8728266 GCF_035594125.1 Scylla paramamosain | reverse complement strand
GGTGCTTTCAAGGGAGGCAGCAGTTCTGTAAATGAAGGACTAAGTACAAAAAAAGAACAAAACGAATTGTCCCTGTATGAAAGCGAGACATCGATGAGGGGAAGAGACTATAGATGGAATAGTACGGAGTGAATACAAGCACAGTAATAGAAGCGAGACACATAAGGACGAAAGCCTGTAGATTGTATTCCTTTTGTTTTACCTTCCATAAACCTTGATCAATACTGAAGGCTGAAATGGAAAGCCCGTGAAATTACAGTGAGTGGGAATGGAAGAAAGAAGAAGAAAAAAAGAAAAAACGCCTACAAGACCATTTATTTATGTTTTTCAAAAGGTATGGAAAAAACGAAGGAAGGAATGGACTGAAAAATTATAATTACTGGAAATGCCAGAGGGAAAGGGAGACTAGAAAACCATTTACGCTATTTTTTTTTTTTTCCATTTTTAAGAGGAGATTGAATAAAAAGAAAAAAATGGAAACTAGTAACCATATAAGAAATAAACAGTGAAAGAAAAAGGAGCAAGGAATGAAAATAAACGAGGCGTCATAGTTCAAGCGCAGTTATAAACATTGTATTTACAGACCCACAAATTATGTTTTGAGGTCAATTTCCGATGCGTCAGCCAGCCTCAGCTCTAGCAGGAAAGGTAAGTCGCGGTATGTACGAGTAAATATAGCCGCTCAAGATGATACCTGGGAATGCAAGGGGAGAAACTGCGGCGAATATTGCAAAGGGTGATGACCGACTCAGACACACACACACACACACACACACACACACACACACACACACACACACACACACACACACACACACACACACACACACACACACACACACACACACACACGTCAGTCCGCACGTACACACCGAGGTTAGATTATAAATAGGTGCTCCTACTGAATAATAAACTTTTTAGCGGAACAGCAGAGAGAAGGGCAGGAGAAGGCTTGCTTGGGATGCCGTTAGGGTAGGGAAGGAGGTAAAAAGAACCGGAAAAGTTAGCACCATTGGGCAAGGAATACAGAGCAGGACATGTACTCGTATTCATTCCACGAGCATTACATGTGTCCCCGTGTCCCGCCAGGAAATTTGGTCAGGAATTGTGTTTGGTTGTTGCTTGTTAATTATGTGTGTGTATGTTGTTCCTCTTGTCCATGCGTATTTGTAATTTGACGAGGATTGGTCACTTTGTTTGTTTGTTTGCTTGCTTGATTGTTGATTGATTAATTGTTTCTTTACTTGCCAAGGAGTCTGAGAAAGGGGACAAAAATGAGGGAGGGATAAAAGTATGCTGTTAAAAGAATAAATAAATAAAACAAAGAAAAATAATGTAGTAGTAGTAGTAGTAGTAGTAGTATTAGTAGTAGCAGCAGTAGTAGTAGTAGTAGTAACAGCAGTAATAATAGTAATAATAATAATAATGATAATAATAATAATAATAATAATAATAATAATAATAATAATAATAATAATAATAATAATCAACAATAATAATAAAAAAAAACAGTGATCAGTGAACCATTTTATTTATTTACTTGCCTTATGCTATTAATATTCTAAGGGAGTTTAACCAAGGGAGAAATAATAATAAGAAAAAAAAAACACTTCATTAACGACTGTTGATGTGACTCATGTTTTATTCAGTGTGTGACGGAAGGCTTCACTATTCATTTTGATGCAAAGAAGTACCATATAAATTGTGCGCGTCTTGAAGGTGTACAGAGGGTATGAAGGTTCCTCTCTCTCTCTCTCTCTCTCTCTCTCTCTCTCTCTCTCTCTCTCTCTCTCTCTCTCTCTCTCTCTCTCTCTCTTGAAGTTCAGCACTTTCAAAATAACAAATCCTATAAAATTTTCTTGGTCTTTATTTTTCACTTGATAGCGATGAGAAGATGATTAATTATGTACATACCTAAAGGCTTCCTCCTTTTCAACCGTATAAACTGAGTTGTAAACATACCGAAAACTGAAGAAAAACGCGCTACGTGATAAGCACAAAAGGTCTGCTTGAGAAAAAAAAAAAGGAGAGAAAAATGTCCGCTACATGCAAAGGCGTTTAAAAATGTCCCCTTCACGCATGCCAATGAAAAAAGAAAAAGGCTAGTAGAAGCAAAAGACGAAAAAAAAAAATGTCATGGTTACTAAAACTGGATGTAAAAATGCCCTCTCCTTCCAAAGACGATAAAAAAATTTTCCTTCACTTCATGATGATGTGGAAATGGTGATTTTATGCAAAGGTGAAAAAAAAATCTCTTCCATGCAAATACGATTAAAAAAAAGTTCGGTCCATTAAAAGACGATTAAAAAGGCTTAATGTAAAGGCAGCAATTAAAGGTCTCCACATGAAAAGACAGTGAGTAAAAATAAGTAATAAGAAAAAAAGAAGAAAAGGAAAAAAGGAATTACTCTCCATGCAATAACGATGGAAAAAAAAATGATACCATTCCATACAAAGGTGGCAAATGAACAAACTTCATGTTAAAGTGGTAAAGCAATTCGCTGCATGTAAGAGACAACAACAACAACAACAACAACAACAACAACAACAACAACAACAACAAAAGTCTCTACATTGAAGTTAAAGACAAGATGAAAGGTCTGAGACATGCAAATTCGCAAAAGAGAGAGAGAGAGAGAGAGAGAGAGAGAGAGAGAGAGAGAGAGAGAGAGAGAGAGAGAGAGAGAGAGAGAGAGAGAGAGAGAGACTAGCAAATAATACATGCGATAAAAACACACCAGGTTGCTTGCGGATCGGATGAAAAAGGTAGTTTCGCTGCGTGTTGAGGCACTGTAAAAATGCGACGTGGATAAAAAGAGAAAAGCTCGCTACGTGTATAGGTAAGAAAAAAAAAATCTACATGGAAAGACCGCAATAGAATAGGACAGTGACATGCAAAGGTGTTAAGGAGAGAGAGAGAGAGAGAGAGAGAGAGAGAGAGAGAGAGAGAGAGAGAGAGAGAGAGAGAGAGAGAGAGAGAGAGAGATACTTATAATATGGTAAAATTTAAAAGAAAGAAAAAAATCATATTACGTATTAAAAAAAGTGATGGTAGCAGAATAAAATCAATCCAAATGTTAATGCTAATGTAATAGAAGAAGGTGACTGGTAAACTGTGGAACGCCCTGCCTGCTTCTGTATTCCCTTCTGCCTATGACTTAAACTCTTTCAAAAGGAAGGTTTGAAAACACTTCTCGTGATTTACGGATATTTCCTTGAGATCTTCTGTTTTGGGGATTGGCGTCTTCAGTGGGACTTTTCAGTTCGCTTTTTCATTTTTGTTGATCTTGGTTCATGCCCTCTTACATAATATATATATATATATGTGTATATATATATATATATATATATATATATATATATATATATATATATATATATATATATATATATATATATATATATATATATATATATATATCAGATAATTCGTCCATAAAATACTATTACGAATTCTTTGCTTATTTACCTAACCTAACCTAACAAAAAAACTAAAAATAAGTAATATTTCTTTACAACTTTTTGTTGGTAACAAGTCCTGCCTCTCGAGCTACTGTGTTATTTGTTGAACCTATCCATAGAATGAGAACAACAAAACCTACTGGTATTGAGTGAGTGTAGTAAGTCTCTCCTCACAGCAGCATCATTCCTGTCCACACATTTACACAGGAACACCCCATTCTTGATTTAACCAAACCTAACCTAAACTAACCTAAACTAACCTAACCTAACCTACTAACTAAACCAGCACAGCACAGCACAGCTTACTAGAGTTAAACGGCTGTAATAAATCTCTCCTCCTAACCAGCTTCGTTCCCACCCACAGTCCTGTCAGTACCCAGCCACTTACCTCATAACTCATCTGTTAATTTGACAAAACCTGACATTACTTGATTACACTCGTCACCCACTGCACCAACTTCCACTTCACCACCACCTGCACTCTTCTTATCCTCATCCATCTCCCTTACACGACTAAACGTATATTTCACCCACCAATTAACTTAGCACAAGGAAATAACGGAGCCAGGCATGAAAGTTGAACTAGGCAAGGGGGATTAACCACTAGGAGCTAACGAAGGATGTGTTAAGTGCATGAATGTGTTAGCATGAAGGTACAGGGAGGAGAAAGGAGGGAACAACTCAATGGTAAACTAGACAGTGAGGAGAAGGAGGCGAGAAAGGCAATTAAGAACAGGTGTGGGTTTAAAGAAGGGCCGTGGAGCACGAGGATAATTGTTACTGTGGGAAGTACAGAGAGAAAACGGATGTTGGGTAGAATTTAAAGAGCAGGAAATGGGGAGGAGTAGAGAGAGGTGATGGGAGGAGAACGTGTAGGGAAAGGAGGAGGAGGAGGAGGAGGAGGAGGAGGAGGAGGAGGAGGAAGCTTAAGGCATGGACATGGGGAGGGGAAATGAGAAAACTTGGAGAAATCAACGTTGCACAACAAGTAAAGAGTAAGAGGAAATATTAGCAGGAAAAACCCGGGTACCTGGTTATTGACTGTAATGTATTCCTAGTTTGTCGTACACGCCCATCCTTCTCTCTCTCTCTCTCTCTCTCTCTCTCTCTCTCTCTCTCTCTCTCTCTCTCTCTCTCTCTCTCTCTCTCTCTCTCTCCCAGCCCTCAAGGAGAACCGGAGCCAAGCAAGGCTGTCAACTGGTCACTTTTTTTAAGCCATGCTGTCTCGCCCAAGCCTAAATCTGTCCCACGGCAGACATGCGCCTCATTTCTTTGATGTGTCACCGCGCGCCAGAATGCGCGCGTGACGGGACTTGGAAACAGCACTCAGGAGCGGCGCCACTGTAATAATTAATTATTAATAATAATAATAATAATAATAATAATAATAATAATAATAATAATAATAATAATGATAATAATAATAATAATAATGATAATTAACCAGTATTGCACCTCCCTTCCCCGAGCACTAGGTGAGGACAGACACTAGCACCAGCAACACCTGCGTTGGCGTGAAGGCTGCGCGAAAGTCGAAGGGCAGCATGCAGGTTAAGAGTAAAGCGCCTGCAGAGCGCCTTCCTGCAGGTGACCGCTGCTGGCAGAGCTGTGCTGTGTCTCTTGTGCCGATAGGTGGAGGGTTTCGGAGAGGCAACGTGGAGGAGAAGCAGGAGGAGGAGGAGGAGGAGGAGGAGAAGGAGGAGGAGAGGGACGGGAGGGGGAAGAAGAAGGAGGAGAGCGAGGAGGAGGAGCCTTCAGAACGTATGGTAATGAGAGACAATTGGTGTGGTAGTGGTGGTGATGGTGGTGATGGCGATGCTGGTTTTACTACTACTACTGCTACTAATACTACTATTACTAACACCACCACCACCATCACCACCTTTACTACTACTACTACTACTACTACTACTACTACTACTACTACTACTACTACTACTACCACCACCACCACCACCACCACCACCACCACCACCACCACCACCACCACCACCACCACCACCTCTACTACTACTACTACTACTACTACTACTACTACTACCCTGATACGATTCGCATCAACTGACTGCATAAAAAAATCAGAAAAGAGCATACCACGTAGATGCTGAGATTACTGCCAATTAACTAGACCAGGGATTAACAGTTATTTCCACGAATGCTTGCGTGGGAGAGAATTCCTGCACTGCCCCTGACTTAATCCGGTGCTTTTTGGAAGTTAGATGGAAAGGGAAGAGCGTAAAGATAGCGAGCACTAGGGATATGAGGATTTCCTCGACGTGATTAGCCAGTTTAACAAGAAATGAGGCTGATACGAGGAAACTTGGCTGGTGTTCTTTTGTGTGTGTGTGTATGTGTATCAGTGTGTGTGTGTGTGTGTGTGTGTGTGTGCGTATGTATGAAGGGGAAACCTTGAATCTGTGAGATGAAATGTCAGATAATTATTTTTAGAGAGAGAGAGAGAGAGAGAGAGAGAGAGAGAGAGAGAGAGAGAGAGAGAGAGAGAGAGAGAGAGAGAGAGAGAGAGAGAGAGAGTCGCTTAATTGCAACTCCGATCAAAAATGTAAAAATACAAGTACAAGAGAAAAAAAAATGTTCTATTCTCGATGTAACCACGAAACAAGAGGATGCAGAAGGGAGGCACATGAAGCAAGTATAGAAACCAAAACAGGAAACGAAAAAAAAAATAATAATAAACGAAAAGAAAAACAGAGGAAAAATTAAAAAAAAGGAGGAAAAAGTAAATAACGCATAACAAATCTAGTGCGTACTCCACCCGAAACCATAAAGTATTTCATTTACAATTCGCCCATAACCTGTATGCCCAACTAAGTGATAATAATCCATGCGAAATGCGTCAAACTTTAAAGTAAGCTGCGTAAACTCAGATTAGCGACCGTGCAGAAGTGAGGCAAATCTGCGGCAGAATAACACGACTTGGACATGTGGTTGTAACCTTGAGGAGAGGAAGAAGATAGCAAGGCAAGGCAAGGCAAGGCTTACGATAGCGAAAGTATGTTGTGTGGGAGAGAGAGAGAGAGAGAGAGAGAGAGAGAGAGAGAGAGAGAGAGAGAGAGAGAGAGAGAGAGAGTATACTCGTAGCAGGAATGGTATCGAGGACGCCTAGTAGAGAAAGGACCAGTTACTACCAGCGCAGCGAGGAAGGAACCAGATCACCACATTGGCATATCCCATGTGGAGGGCAGTGGGATGAGGCCGCAGGTGGCTCACGGGAGGCCCCGCCCGCTGTGACTGTAGGCGGCGAGGATCTGAATGAAGGGACCGCTCTCTCTCTCTCTCTCTCTCTCTCTCTCTCTCTCTCTCTCTCTCTCTCTGGAATAAAAAAAAGAATAATAATAACCACAAAAACTCCCAGACTCTTCGCCCCCCCCTTCCCCCGCTCCTCCCATGATGCTGTGGCGATGAATGGCGCGCCCCCGCCTAACCGCACGCCCATTCACACCACGGCACAACCCTGAACGAATTAGGTGCCGCTTTATGACCCTGGGCACGCCCCCGCTCTCTTCATGGTGGTGGTGATAGTGCTCCGCGGAGATACGCGTGCTGAGCTGAATGATAATGGTGCCAGATCCACAAATATGATACTGAACAGAGGTGAGTGGGCGGGGGCGCGGAGGAAGTGGTGCTCCATGGATCGCAGGAACGCTGGTGGCGCCTCGTCTTGGTGGGCGCCTTGTCCTTCAGAGTCTCATCCTATTAGGCATCCGCTGCACCATGCAATAAATTCAAAGTTAAAACTACAGTTCGCTGTGGACAGGATTCGAACCTGTGCGGGCAGAGCCCAATGGATTTCGAGTCCATCTCCTTAACCACTCGGACACCACAGCGCGTGCCTGGTACACTAAAGTTGGTGTAAGTAATTCTTATTTGTAATTAATTTTTTAATTTGTTTTTTTTCATTGTTTTGACGACATTCACGGCACGGTGGGTTGTCACTTTCTAGCTTTCACCTGACACTCGCCTTGGCACTGACCCAGATCATGCACACCACGAGTCGCGGTGACGACAGGCAGGTGGCGGCTGGCGGGCGGCAAGTGGCAGGCTCTGGATGTCACCACCGCCAGCCACATGTCACCGTGTCACCACTCGCCACGCCTGCAGGTCTTTAAATACTGCTGTCCTCTTATTAACTTCTCTGTTTATCCATTCATCTGGTTATTTTTTGTGCCAATCTATTTTACTTTTAATCAGGGAGAGAGAGAGAGAGAGAGAGAGAGAGAGAGAGAGAGAGAGAGAGAGAGAGAGAGAGAGAGAGAGAGAGAGATCACATTAAAGGAAAAGAACAAGGTGAACCTTCTTCGAGGGAGACGCGGAGCACCGGCAGAAGGTGAAAGTGTTTTGAAAGCGAAGGCCCCGCACACCCACGCCTCGGGCCTCTCCCCGCCCCATTACTGCCCCACCCTATGCTCCAACTTGACCCATCACTCCCTCACACACCCACGCCCCGGGCCCCGCCCCATCGCTACCTCGACTGCACCCATCACTCTCTTCCACCTCTCTGGTTCCGCCCCATCCCCTGCCTCGCCTCACCATTGCCTCTTTTCTCTCAATTATGGCCCCTCACCCATCTCATCGCATCATTCTTCCTTCACTCTCCAGTCCCCCAAGAACAGTCTCGATCATAGTCGAGTAACTTTCTGTATTCAAGCCCCATGATGTTTAGCGTTTTTCCTCAATCTTAAGTCCTCTGACCAGCTAATATTATGTCAGTTGTCAGGTTTTGGAAGGAGATTGCCAGCAAATCAGTGATTTCAAAATTGAAGGGAAGCCCAAAGCAGTGGGAGGGAGTGTGGCAGGTTACATAACTTATGACCAGGACTCTACCAAGTATTTTCCTTTTCTATCTCTTTTTTTTTTTTTTTTTTTTTACGGAACCAATATTCAATCTCCATTTCATGTTTGAAAATTTTAAAAAATTTGATTTACTGTAATGTTTGCTGACCCAAAGGATGGAACAAACTTAACAACAACGCAATAAGTGAATAAATGTTAGAGAGGTTCAAGGTGACTAAATTTATGGATGATTATAACAGATAATAAATCTTAAGTGCTCAGGGGTTCCTTGTGTATGTCAGGTGGTCTTTTGCAATCTCCTTATTTTCTTCTGTTCGTATATCTTACATTATATATATATATATATATATATATATATATATATATATATATATATATATATATATATATATATATATATATATATATATATATATATATATATATATATATATATATATATATATATATATATATATATATATATATATATATATATATATATATAGATGGTAGACTGATAACATGTTTAGTTATATCCTTGTAATGGAGGTTAGTGGATATTCTCTGCTGACTAGAGGAAAGAAGGAAGAGAATGATGACTCCAGTAAACACTGTAATACTTTGTACTACACAGATACAACGTCACACATTCCACGCATATTAATGGTAAACTCAACTCTCTTCACAATATTGACTTTCTTGACCGCAGGTAAACAATTTTTAAGATTAGTATAAATCATGCAATTGTTTACGACTCGTGTACACTTGAAGTAAGTTGTAAGGATTGTATAGAGTTTTTGTTTACATTTTCTCTTTCAAGGCGTTTTGGTTTCGCTCATACTGGCAGGAAGTTTTTGAAGAATGATAGAATTTTATAGTTAGTCCTGCCATGTTGTAAGGTATGGAACGACAACACTGACGAAAAGACATGAGGCAAAATTAGAATTTAATATGCTGCGTTTTGTTTATTTGAATTGAAGAGGCTTTAAAAAAAAAAAAGGAATGAAAATATTAGAGTTACAAGACTTAAGTCTGTCCATCAAGGTAGAGAGGCGAGAATGAGGGGATTTGTCCGTGAGCTGAGGAGGAGGAAGGTGATGGATCCGACAGACAAGAGGAAGAGAGGAAAACCAAAGAGAAGGTTTGAGGATGCATAGAAGGAAGACAAACTTTATGATGGGTGTGCCAATGGGACACGGAAGGCAGAGTAAATGGGGACGCGTGATCCCTTGTGCCGACCCCTAACGGAAGCAACCAAAGAGGAAGAAACATTGCATCTAGTAGCTTTGTTAAGGCTTTGGCTACACGTGAGTTGACAGGATAGTATATATACTTTATTCAGACTTCCTGTTGGCAAAAGGTGAGACGCAATATATGTACATTAATTCTTGCTCAACATTCCCCTTGGCAAGCGCTGGATAATCCCACAAAGTCTGTTTTCACCCTGTCAAGCAGTTAAAAAAGCCGCGCACTGACACTCCGTTACTCGACACGTGTAAGGAACTGACTGTTACTCTTGATATGTAAGAAAAAAAAAAGGAACCTCAGTATGAAATGAAAGTTGAATGATGTGTTTTACTTGATGGGAAGAGAAAAAATAACCTAATTTCTTAAGTATGATGTGTGAGGGAAGGTGGAGCATCACTAACTGATTCAAGTTGTTGAGTACATTTTTCTTAGTACGTCTAAAGAGTACTAAAAGTGAGGTGCTAAATGATGAATGATTGTCCGTCTGTCTGTCTGTCTGCTCTGTCTGTCTGTCTGTCTGTCTGTCTGTCTGTCTGTCTGTCTGTCTGTCTGTCTGTCTCTCTCTCTCTCTCTCTCTCTCTCTCTCTCTCTCTCTCTCTCTCTCTCTCTCTCTCTCTCTCTCTCTCTCTCTCTCTCTCTCTCTCTCTCTCTCTCTCTCTTGATACGCACCCACCCACCAACACACACACACACACACACACACACACACACACACACACACACACACACACACACACACACACACACACACACAGACACAAGCAAAATAAACAACACTATAAATGCCCTGATAATAAAATGCCACACACTGCACAGTAAACAGTATATTAGGGTCATAAAGAAAACATCTGCATACAGTCTTTATTAAGGAATGAATACAAGTCCCCCACAAAATGAGTCACATTGGTGAGGCTATACTGCACTACTATTACTCTTCTTACAGTGCTCGTCATTGTCTTCATCTCTCCTTCCATCTTCCTTATTACACCCCTCACTTGACTTACCACTTCCCCTTTTCATTTGGTAAGTTTTGGTGAATGGGACGTTCATGAACACATTGAAGGAACACATACACGTGATTGGTGTTCTGGAAGACGCAGAAGACAGTATAAGGTGAAGGGGTGATCCGCTGTGGCGACTCCTGACGGGAATAACTGAAGGCAGACGAGTGGGAGTAATTCATCAGTTGTTTAATTGCTGGTTTAGTTGTTTACTTTATGGAATATCCTGTTTTTATTGTACGTTCCAGTTGACCTGATGAAACCTTGATTTTTTTTCTCTCTTTATTTATTTTTTTTTTATAGTTGTTTATTCTCAAGATCAGCATCAGTCGATTTTCACAAGTAGGAAAAGATTGAGACACCAGATTGGAAAATGCAAAAAAAAAAAAAATAAAATATGTCCGCTCTATATCTCGAATAGACTACTTAAAATACATGTGGCACAGTGCGGTATTTTTTTTTGTGTTGACTGCCAATAAAACACATTCAAATGATAAAAAAATTAAAGTTTTAAATGGTTAGATTAAAATGTTTAACATGAAATCAATGCCGTAAAAAAAATCAGTAAAATGGAATCGTTTCTTCAAATCTCGTCATACGAACTTAAACGATCCACAAGTATCGGACATCAAAGTTCTGAGCGGTTCGGCTTTAAAATAACTCTGAAAACTTAAATAAAGTAATAAAAATAATAAAAAAAGAATGATAAAATGAAATCGTTCGGAAACATGAATTTTTATTGTCTAGCCACATCCTGTTCTTAAAATCCATATTCAGTTACCCAAACAAAAAACAAACTAAAAATAATACATTCTAACCTCATTGGATTTACGGTTGCCCATGAGAACTCCATGAAAAAAAAAAAAAAGATAATAACATAAAATCGTTCCTCAAATATAGAAACAGTTTTCACGGACCCACTACAGCTTGATACTTTCTGAGGGCACCGCCAGAGTACATGCTACAGGGCTACGCTAGTGAGTGGGCAGCGGTGCTCCAGCCAAGCCATGCAGAGGTTCCTCCCCCAGCCACCCGGCGCTGACTCACTGCTTGAACTCCCCTTGTTTATCTTCCATTTATCATCCATAGAACGACCAACTGCCTCCAGGAAATAAATAATTGCACCACCACGCTCTTGTAGGCCTATCGTAACATCGGCGTGACGACAGACAAAAGGGAGAGAAGGTTTATCCCCCGCATCCCAGCATCGCTCGGGGAGATTAATGGCCTGGGAATGGACAGTTAGTCTTAAAATTCCGCCTCGTGACGCTGCAAGAACACGACAGCGAGCAGAAAAGAGGCTGAAAGTACCAGGGAATGTGAACATAGAGGGGATTCGTGTTGGCAGGGAAAGGATGAAGAAATCATGATTTTATGGCAATGTTTTTAACCCATAACAGTCAGCATCACTAGTCCAAGCCAGCCAGCCAGCCAGCCAGCCAACCAGTCAGTCAGTCAGACCAGCCCCACCCTGCCCATGCCAACTGGACCGATGCCAGGGTCTGAGGTAGAAGGGGGAATGAAGGAGGTAGGGGGAGAAGTTCAAAATGGGAGGGAGAAGAGGGGAGGAAAGAGGAAAGAGGACTGGGAAAGGAAGAGGGGCGGAGAGAGAAAAGTATGCCGAGGGGGGAGAGGAAAGGAAATGGGAGGGAGTGGGAGGGGAGGAAGGAGCACAAGTAAAGAAAAAGGGAGCAGGGAAGTTGAAATGGGATGGAGGAGGGGGGAAGGAAAGAAAGCAAGGAAGGGAAAAGGACGAAGAGACAGAAGGGGAGAGAGAGAGAGAGAGAGAGAGAGAGAGAGAGAGAGGAGAGAGAGAGAGAGAGAGAGAGAGAGAGAGAGAGAGAGGAGAGAGAGAGAGGAGGCAAGCACGCCAAGTTACTCCATCCTGTAAATACTGCAAGTCACTTATCCCTCGGGCACTCAAGTCTCAATTTTTACATACGTTAAAGTCACTCCCTTTGCACGTACGAGTCGTAAATTCTTACCACCCAGGAAAGCGACACCGCAGAAGAGGAAGAAGACCATCATAGTAACGCTTGAACTTATGTGTGTGTACTGTAGGTTGATATTAACTGCAGAAGGAAGCTTGCCAGATAGAAAAGTCACTAAGAAACAAGAGTATGGATTTTGAAAAGCGTATGATGCATATAATGATACACGTGGCACTAAGAGGTCGTTAAGCTGTGTGTTTTACATTGGATCCTCGTCATGCATTAGGCAATTGTTGGTTATCTGGAATATTTTGGTGAGAGGAAAGGTTCAGATTAATGCCGCTGAAGTGTGTCGTGTTCCAGCCCTTCTCTCTCCTCTCCTCTCTCTCTCTCCTCTCTCTCTCTCTCTCTCTCTCTCTCTCTCTCTCTCTCTCTCTCTCTCTCTCTCTCTCTCTCTCTCTCTCTCATTACTTTACATGGACTTCTCTACTTCAGGTAAACGCTCCCCGAGGCTGAGTAGGAGCAGAGGGCACCATAACTACTACTACCACTACCACTGGACGTCACTATCGCTATTCGCACACAGCCGCGTAACACTGCAGTCAGGTCAGGGGTCAGCAGGCTATTAGGAGCGTATTCTGAGATACTTCCCCGCCGCACCTCCACTACTTTCAAAAGGTTCTAGTTGAAGTTACACGGATTTTTCAAGGCTGTTTTTATAGGCCTAGTGACAGATTTACAAAATTTCTACACAACTGATAGGAAAGATAGACTAAGAAACCCGTCTTATCATCTCTGTGGCCTTTGAAAATAGTCACAGTGAGACAGCAAAGCATTTCAGAATACGAAGACAGCACATTCCTCCTTGGCGTCCGTCTCCTCCACCCACGCCACACTTCAGATTACGCCACAGAGGAAATAGCTATGCACGCTTATTAAAAATTTTCTTTGTGTGGCGGAGCGAATAAGTAAGTGATTTAAGGACATAAGAGGTCTCATCTGTTCCTCACTCATCGCTGCTGCACAACGCATCCTCGGAATTACTACTACTAGGAAAGGTCTGAACAGCGGTGGTCTGTGGTGATTCACGATTCACGCACGGCAGGCGAGAGGGAGGGATCAACACACACACACACACACACACATACACACACACACACACACACACACACACAAACACACAGCTCTAAGTTCTCACCAGGAGCATGAATTTAGCACGTGACCCTCAAGACCGGGATGAATCACACCCACACCCACCCACACACACACACACACACACACACACACACACACACACACACACACACACACACACACACACACACACACACACACACAGACTGGCGATCATGATGTTTGCCTGGCTTGTTCTTGAAGTGGTTGACAGTGTTTTCTTTTAGCTGCTTCCTTCATGCACTCCTTCCAGCTTCTAAGTTCACTCATTCACTCCATACTCATCTTCATATCTCTCTCTCTCTCTCTCTCTCTCTCTCTCTCTCTCTCTCTCTTGACAGTGAGTGACCATAACTTAAATCCATTGCAACTTTTGAAGGCAATGAAGATCAGGGGATGAAATGTTTGAAGATACAAACCCTAATAGAGATAAATCAGCATGCGGGGATTACATATGTATCCATCTATATCTGTTTTATTTCCTTGTTTCCTTTTAGATACATGAGCACATACTGCACGACTCTATAGAGCATTGACCGGAGTCGCCAAACTAACAATAGTAAGATAAAGGACACAGCGATGTATGTCACGTCCATTGGGGCTGTTAGCTTCCATTGTGTGCTGAAAATACTGTACAAGATAATTGCTTTCACTACACCCACCATAATTAATCATCATCATCGGCCTCAATGAGTTTGTTGCACGACAAAGGCCAACCAGCAACTGCCTCCACTCATCTCTGCCACCTGTCTGTCAATAGTCGTCATAATTACGTAACATCAAAGTGTGTGTGTGTGTGTGTGTGTGTGTGTGTGTGTGTAGGTGGGTGGGTGGGTGGATGCGGGTGTGGGTGTGAATGTCTGTTTCTTTATCTATTCGTCTGTTTGTGTCTTTGTTACAGTGTACTAAGATGGCACGAAAATCCTTCCTTCATTTCAATACGCTCGTTCTTTAGGATCTAGAACATATCGTGCCATGAACACTGTGGGCATGCATTAACCTTGCGTAAGCCCAGAACCCCTCCACTCCTCCCTTGTCCAGTAAGGCGAGGACAGCCTTCCCTAACGTCCTTAGTCTTAAGGCACATGATGGAAAGCGACAGACAGAGGAAAGAGACAGACGGGTTGTTGGGATGGGTTGGGTCAGGACAAAACTAGACGGTAAGGAGCAGAGCGGCAGGCCAAGGCACATCCGAATCCCATAACAGCGTTCCTCGGTCTCCTCTATATATCTTCATGATCCTCTTAGAAAAGACGTATTATATCTACTCTTTTTTTTCTCTCTCTCTTCTTGTCCCTGAGAACTGGCTCGTATATGCTCTATAAAGGAAGAAGAGGAGGAGGAGGAGGAGGAGGAGGAGGGGGACCAGGAGGAGGCGTATGTTGTTATTGTATCGGGTTCATATAAAAATTTCATTCATTCTTTTGTTGTCCATTGTTGTCAAGATGTGATTTTGAGGTGGGGAGTGTGTTTGGGTAATATCACTCACTTCCTTTTCTGGTTCCTGCTTTTAATGGTGCTGTTTTTGCTTCATTTTCTCACCTTCCTTATTTTATACTGGATCTTTTCTTTCCTACTTTTTTTCATATTTGTTTTCATATTTTCCTTCTGTTTCTCCTTTTCTTATATTGACCTCCATCACTGATTTGGTGTTACTGTTTTGCTTCCTCTCCCTCATCCTTCTTCATTTGTTTTGCTCGTTCTTGATTTTTTCTTCTTTTCCTCCTTGTTTTTTGCTTCGTTTCTCTCTTCTTTCCGTTCTTCCCTTTTTTATATTTACATTTCTCCATTCTCTAACTCGTGTTTGTTTTGCTTTCTCTATTTTTTTTTATCCCTCTCCTTTCTTTTATGTTCTGCCTTTCCTCTTCCTCTTCTTCTCTAGAGGATGGACAGCACTCTCTCGTAACTGTAGCAGGCGCCCTGTGGCCTTGATGTTCTTACACCATAAGTCAGTCAATCTAGTGAATGCTCTTCTTATTCTTCTTTTTAATGTAATTGTTGTCATTGCTGTTCTCATACTCGTCGTCGTCGTCGCCGTCACCTTCCTCTTCCGGTCATCTTCCACTGTTAATCCTCCCTCAGTAATTCTCTTCATTCTCTTGTCCTCCTCCTCCTCCTCTTTCTCTTCCTCCTCCTCCTCCTCCTCCTCCTCCTCCTCCTCCTCCTCCTCCTCCTCCTCCTCCTCCTCCTTCTCCTCCTCCTCCTCCTCCTCCACTTGGTTGCCACTCTCCTCGACCTCGCCCTTGTTCCAGTGGTATTTATGAGCGGCCGCGGAGTAAAGTAGCGAGGAACAAAAAGACGCTGGTTCAAGGCGACGAGAACTCGAGTCATGTAAGTCTTTCACCTTCACGGGGGAATGGATAAGTATAGAACAAGTTACATCCTTTTTATATAGTCCTCCTCCTCCTCCTCCTCCTCCTCCTCCTCCTCCTCCTCCTCCTCCTCCTCCTCCTCCTCCTCCTCCTCCTCGTCGTCGTCTTAGGTCTCAACAATAGCAACGTGGACTGCCCACACACTGTTAATTCTTACTATACTTCAATATTTCTCAGTATATCCTTCTTCTATCCCCACTCTTACTTAGCTTCACCCCACTTTTCTAAAAAGAAAGAAAGAAGAAAGAAGTCTTAGGTCTTTCTTGGCTTTCTCTTACTTCTCTTTCTTATCTTTTTTTTTCTTTTTGCTGTGCTTTACTGAACGTTTTTCTTCATATTCTTAGTCTTCTTAATCCTTCTTTGCTGTATTTGTTCTCCCTCCTACTTCTCCACTTTGTCTTCCTCTTTCTCCTTTTTTTTCTTTTCTATAGAACATAGTACCATTTTTTTTTTCTATACATGGTACCATTTTCTTTCCTTTTTATCCGGCCAGCTTCGGTTAGAGAAATGGGTGGGTGGAGAGGAACCTTCTTCTGTACTATCCTGTCCCTCCCAGTAATATTTAGCTTAGAACAGTTACCCACACAAACTTGTAAAGACCTCAAGGTTTGGTGCTTGTTTGAACTTCCTTTTGTATTCTTCATGTTCACTATCCAACGTCTCTCATTATATTACATAGCTCAGATTAATCACGTAAATTCTCGCTACGGCAAAAAAAATATGGGGTATCATTTGTTCTTCCTTTATGTTCCCTTGTGTTCCTTCGTCCCCACATGGCTTTATCCTTCCTGCACAATCACTCACGGGCCATTAGTCGCTTGGAACCCAGACACATGGAGCTCCTGTAGAGGATGTGACGTCAGGGAAGGAAGGAAGGGTCCACGGCAAGAGATAGGAGAGCATCCGGCAATATCTGGCAGTGCTGATAAAAAAGCCTGTCACGTCTTTTTGCGTCAAACGTCCTGCCTCAGAAATACTCAGCCACCACCAGCAGTCATTACCGGTATCAGTGGTCTTTCCGCCGTCCTTCTCCATTTCCTCCTGCGTGATTTGACCTCGGCTGGTATGTTGTTGTGCGGTTAATTAAATCCGTCAGTGTATCAATCAGTTGGTCAGTCGTTCTGTCAGTTAATCAGTCTCTCTCTCTCTCTCTCTCTCTCTCTCTCTCTCTCTCTCTCTCTCTCTCTCTCTCTCTCTCTCTCTCTCTCTCTCTCTCTCTCTCTCTCTCTCTCTCTCTCTCTCTCTCTCTCTCTCTCTCTCTCTCTCTCTCTCTCTCTGTCTGTTTTTATTGCTATCGTCATCGTTGGTTTGTTGTTGTTGTTGTTGTTGTTGTTTTGTTGTTGTTGTTGTTGTTGTTACCATCGTTTGCGTCGTATTTAGGACTATTATTTTTGTTCTCACTATTACGAACTTTTTATCATTATCATAATTACGAAGAACAGTAAACGTTATGGAAAATCCTGACTTTTTACTACTACTACTACTACTACTACAGGTAGGCACCTGCCGAAACGATAATTACTCCCTGTGAGGTCTAAAGCACTGGATCAGGAGGTGCTGTGAACTTATCATTAAACCCAGCTGTGACCTCACTGAACGTTTCCCTTTGTGTCTCACAACACAAGGGGGCAGTCAAAGCCTGCCCTCTAAAGACAACTCTCTTCCTCCACACAAAATTACAAGCACCTAATAATACACACACACCCTTCACTCAAAATTTCAAAATTATCATGGCGACTCCTACACCAGCCTCGGAGTCTTCATCTGGGGAGGGGACCACAAATGTCCCCAGGTCGGACTGTCCTTCTGAAGACGACCGTAAGTGTCTTGACACCCCCCCTCAACTTTTTCTTCATTAACTTCTGCAACATTCATGGTCTAAGGTCTAATTTACAATCTGTAGAACACCTCCTCTCCTCTTCTAAACCTCATCCTCTTTTCTTCACTGAAACTCAGGTGTATGAGGCAACTAACAGTAGCCCCTTTTCTGTTCCCTCCTACTTTCTCTATCCTCATTTTCGATCCCAAGTTGGATGTTGCGTTTATGTGCGCAACGACTTAACCTGCTCTCGTCCCCACGCTCTTGAATCTTTCGAGTCTTCCACCATCTGGCTACGACTACAGAGTCACTCTTAAACAAAATTTATCTGTGCTGTATACCTCTCACCTAACTCCTCTGACTATAAGAAATTCTTTGACTACTTAACTTCCAAAGTGGAGCACATTCTGACTCTCTTCCCTTTTGCAGAGATCTCCATTCTTGGAGACTTCAATGTTCACCACCAGCTTTGGCTTTCCTCTCCCTTCACTGACCATCCTGGTGAACTAGCCTTCAACTTTGCTACCCTCCACGACCTAGAGCAATTGGTGCAACACGATACTCGTATTTCTGACCTTCTTGGAGATACGCCCAACATTCTTGACCTTTTCCTGACCTCTTATCCTTCTGCTTATACTGTCACCCTCTCTTCTCCGTTGGGCTCCTCTGATCACAATCTCATATCTGTATATTCTCCTATCGCTCCAATCCCTCCTCAGGATCCCCCTAAGCGAAGGTGCCTCTGACGTTTTCCCTCTGCTAGTTGGGGGGACCTGAGGAGGTATTTTACTAATTTTCCTTGGAATGACTACTGCTTCCGTGTCAGAGACCCGTCTTTGTGTGCTGAGCGCATAACAGAGGTGATAGTGTCTGGCATGGAGGCGTGCATTCCTCACTCTTTTTCTCGTCCTAAACCTTCTAAACCTTGGTTTAACACAGCTTGTTCTCCTGCTATACGTGATAGAGAGGTGGCCCACAAAAGGTATTTTAGCCTTCCATCACCAGAATCTCATGCACTGTATATTTCTGTCTGGAACTATGCCAAGTCTGTTCTCCAACTAGCCAAAAAACTCCTTCATTAACAGTGTCAAAATCTTTAAAGATTTAACTCCCCTCGTGACTTCTGGCATTTAGACATAAAATATCTCCAATAACTTTGCTTCTTCTTCTTTCCCTCCTTTATTTCAACCAGATGGCACCACTGCTATCACATCTATTTCTAAAGCTGAACTCTTCGCTCAAACCTTTGCTAAAAACTCTACCTTGGACGATTCTGTCTTTCTTCCCCCCTCTCCTCCACCCTCTGACTACTTCATGCCACATATTAAAATTCTTCGCAATGATGTTTTCCATGCCCTTGCTGGCCTAAACCCTCGGAAGGCTTATGGACCTGATGGGGTCGCTCCTATTGTTCTCCGAAACTGTGCCTCCGTGCTTGCACCTTGCCTAGTCAAACTCTTTCAGCTCTGTCTGTCAACATCTTCCTTTCCTTCTTGCTGGAAGTTTGCCTACATTCAACCTGTTCCTAAAAAGGGTGACCGTTCTAATCCCTCAAACTACCGTCCTATTGCTTTAATTTCCTGCCTATCTAAAGTTTTTGAATCGATCCTCAACAGGAAGATTCTTAAACATCTATCACTTCACAACCTTCTATCTGATCGCCAGTATGGGTTCCGTCAAGGCCGCTCTTCTGGTAGTCTTCTGGCTTTCCTTACTGAGTCTTGGTCATCCTCTTTTAGAGATTTTGGTGAAACTTTTGCTGTTGTCTTGGACATATCAAAAGCTTTTGATAGAGTCTGGCACAAAGCTTTGATTTCCAAACTATCCTTCTACTGCTTCTATCCTTCTCTCTGTAACTTCATCTCAAGTTTCCTTTCTGACCGTTCTATTGCTGCTGTGGTAGATGGTCACTGTTCTTCTCCTAAATCTATTAACAGTGGTGTTCCTCAGGGTTCTGTCCTGTCACCCACTTTCTTCTTATTATTCATTAATGATCTTCTAAACCAAACGTCTTGTCCTATCCACTCCTACGCTGATGATACCAACCTGCACTTTTCCACGTCTTTTCATAGACATCCAGGAAGTAAACATTTCACGCAGGGAAGCCATAGAACGCCTGACTTCTGATCCCTCTAAAATTTCTGATTGGGGCAGAGCAAACTTGGTATTGTTCAGTGCCTCAAAAACCCAATTCCTCCAT
>NC_087171.1:8693266-8700766 GCF_035594125.1 Scylla paramamosain | reverse complement strand
GGAGGAGGAGGAGGAGATGGAGAAAGGGGTAAAGGTGAAGAAGGTAAGGGAGTATGAGGAGGAGGAAGAAGGCTGAAGAAGAAGAGGAGGAGGAGGAGGTGGAGGAGGAGGAGGAAATAAGGAGCTGGAGGGGAGAGAGGGGAAGGCTGGGAGGGCTGGTACACTTTCGCAATGGTTGGCAGGTGCGTTTCGATGAGCTCTTTGTGATGGCGTAACAGGCATGGGGAATCTGGTTCCTCTTCAAGTGCCTGGAGGCTTCGTGGGGGAAAGGGAAGGCATAGATACTGCTAGATCACACCGAAAAAAAAATAGGAACATAAGGAACAGAAAACACAATGTGCTCTAAAAAGCCATCAAGTTTACACGTATCAGTTACTGTATAAATCATGTCTGCATATTTCTTGATAGAGTTTGTAGTTTTGTAAAATGGGATGCAAGAGTGTGATAAGATAAGGAAGTAATGGAAGTTGCAATAAATCATCAGGTTGACATCCCTTCCAGTTTTGGAGTATCATTCTTTTTCCTCATAAAAAGAGATAGGAGCCTTCTGCCGTACTCCCCTGTCTCTATCATGTAGCTAGTTAGAAGTAGTTACCAAACAGCCTTGCAAAGACCTAAAGGTATGTTGCTGTTTGGCTTTCCTTTTTATTCCTTTTGTATTATTTTGCGTAGGTGAGTGTGTATGTTATGGGGATTAAGAACTTAAGAAGGTAGTGAAGCTGTAAGAAGCCTTCAGGCCTACACGTGTTAGTGTCCGCATAGAACCTAGTGACCTGATTCTACGTATTACTTGTCATCCCCGTCCATAAATCTGTCTAATATTCTTTTAAAGCTCACCATTCAGTCAGCCTAGCAATCTGATTCATGTACAGGTCTATTTGAGAACGAATTATTTCATAAGCTTTTCAAAATCTAACTTTATCATGCTTGACAAGACGGCGTTTGTAAATACAGTAAGGCGGATCTTTTAAGTTTAATTGAGTGGGAGTAAAAATAGCAATGATCCAGTGGGTATATACAGGAGTTATTGTGCAGTGAATGGGAGTAATAAAAAATGGGAGTAAGCCAAGGGTAAAAGACAAGGATTTGGAGATTTAAGGAATACGATGAAAAGGGAAGCAATATCTGGATTGGGAGATTTGTATACTAAATTGGCACCGATTTATTTTGGGTTTTAAGGAATATAAGTTGAGGAATAAAGGAGTAAAGCTTGGAGTGAGAGTTGAAGGGACTCCGTGTTTAGAGAATGAGAGTGAAAGAAGTGATATCAAGTTTGGTAAGAGGTGTGAACTGAGGACGAGCATGTGCATGACCTAAGTGATGGAGGGAAGGAATGTAAGCATGAGTCACGGCAATTGTGGATAAAGTAAAGCAAAAACCTGTCTCATTAAATCAATAACTTTATTAATTTCCAATCATAGTGTGAACCTGGACAAAAAATTAAGAGGCAGGCAAACAGAAAAAAACAAAGACACGTAATAAAAATAACAAAATAAACAAACAAATAAGTAAACAAAGATAAATCAAGAAATAGAATTAGTAAAAAAATTGAAATAAAATAAGTAAATAAATGGAAAGAAAATAATGTGAGACAAAAAAAAAAATCTTTTCTGGAAGTTATGAGTATCGGATTTAGTGCTGCTAGAGAGAGAGAGAGAGAGAGAGAGAGAGAGAGAGAGAGAGAGAGAGAGAGAGAGAGAGAGAGAGAGAGAGTTCGTCCTTGTAATCTTTCATCAATTGATTAACTTTTTTTTCCATGTCAGCAAAACAACGTCCTTGTTTATGCTTCTCTTGTGGTTTTGTGGATAAATGTTGACTCTCTCTCTCTCTCTCTCTCTCTCTCTCTCTCTCTCTCTCTCTCTCTCTCTCTCTCTCTCTCTCTCTCTCTCTCTCTCTCTCTCTCTCTCTCTTTTAAGGAAACAATAACCAGACTTTCACTTTTAAAACGGGCTGGCAACTTTATTGTGACAGAAGTTATCGTATACACATAAACAATCTCTCTCTCTCTCTCTCTCTCTCTCTCTCTCTCTCTCTCTCTCTCTCTCTCTCTCTCTCTCTCTCTCTCTCTCTCTCTCTCTCTCTCTCTCTCTCTCGAAAGAAAACAGACGGACGCTAAGACAAGAAAACTACTTTATTAGGACAGAAGTTATCAGGGAATATAAACAATACTTCCCAAGAGAGACCGCTCTTCCCTGCCCTCCTTGAGCCCTGACACACACACACACACACACACACACACACACACACACACACACACACACACACACACACACACACACACACACACACACACACACACACACACACATACAGACACACCTGGCCCAAGAACTGAATGGACTAACACCTACTCAGAATACTAGACGGGGTTCTCTCATTCTTGCGGGAAAAAAATAAATATGCCTTCGTTTTCTTTCCTTTTTTGTTTCTCTCCTACGGACGTTAAGTACGTAAGTGTGTATGTTGTAAGTCTTCCCCAAAAGTGATTTTAAACGTGAATGGTATCGATGAAAAATGCTTCAGAACACAAACATAAGGAAAGGGAGAAAGAAAAAAAAATGTAAAAGACGAGTTCTATTTTGTGCAGGAGTCCACAGCTACAGCCCACGTTCCTTTTAGTCCCTTTACACGACCTGGAAGGAGTAATATAGATATATGCATTCTGTGTCCCCAAAATTACTACTACTACTACTACTACTACTACTACTACAACTAGCAATTAAAAAATATATACATAAACATAAATAAATACTTGAAAACCATAAGAACCGTTCGAGGAAAAAACTGACACACAAAGATACCACGTGAGCGGGAGGCACAGGGCATGGCAGGCAGGCAGGCCGGGAGGCAGGTAGGGAGGCAGGCAGGGGCGAGCATCTCTTTCAATCAACAAAACACTTGAAGCGTTTTTTCCTGAAGACGAAGTGGGTGCGAGAGTGAGTGAGTGAGCCTCGTAACCTCTGCCCACCTGTGCCGCCCCCGGGCCCTGAGTAAACACGAGCACATGCCACAGTCCCGCCCTCGGCAAGATGAAGTGAAGAGGAACCAACTTTTTATCGTCCCACGAGACTCTGGTGCTGTAGTGCCGGTGGCGGTAAATCACTGCAGAGCGCCTGTGTTTTGTTCTGGCGCTGCGGGAAGTAAAGGATGATAACTCTTCTTTCTGGCCACAGCGGGGTAGGTACATGTCTTCGTCTTACGCTGTCTTCTGCGTCGTCTCTATCTGTTATACTCATCATTTGCACGTCTATTTCTATTTCTCCATTCTTCCTTCTAGTGGGTTCATTTTCAGCAAAGGATAATAAAAATACTTGATTCATTTACCACAAAGGCGTGCAGTGAGGTGGTGAGTCCGTGGAAATAAGGACTGTGGCGGTAGTGCTGTGGTGGGGAAAGATATCTAGTGGTTATAAGGATGGTGGCAGACTAGCTGTGGTGTCAGTGGTGGTGGTGGTGGTGATGATGCCCATGTGTGCAGAGGAGAGTGTAAGTATTGACTCTTGAGTGGCACACGGGCTGCACCTGAGAACTAATGAGCAGCACCTGTGGAAAGATATGCTCTTATTAACCTGGTTGTCTGGAGAGTGTGATGACAAGTGGAGGGCGAGAGGAATGTTTGCTTGAACGAGGAGGAGGCGGAGAGGGAGGAGGAGGAAGAAGGAAGAAGAGGAAGTGGAGGAGCAGGAGGGGCCTAGAGAAGTTCCCAGAAGTGTATCTTAATGGCCAGATGCGCACTCGAGGTGTTTATGAATTAGAGTTATGCACTCGCACCTGTTCCCCCGCCCCTCGTGGCCCGCCCTCCAGCCTCTCGACACTCGCCTGCTGGTGGTACGGGGCAGGGCGGCACGCAGGCTTTCATCTATGCTTCAGTTTATTCAGATCGCAGTTTTTTTACGCGAATTGAGGCTATGTGAATACTGCGACATCAGGAAAATGGAATGGTAGAGGATGAACAAGTAGAAAATATTACGATGATGATTTAGTAAAGAAGGTAGTGGAGGTTAAGGAATTAACCGCACTTCTATTCTTCTTTTTTTTTTTTCACTCGACTTTAGATCAGACGAGGCAAAGAATGCGGCATCAGGAAAAGAGGATGGTAGAGGCTGAACAAGTGGAAAAATATAACGATGATGATTTATAAAGAAGAAAGTAGTGGAGGCTAAAGAAATGAAAGAGATGGAGGAAAAAATAATAAGGCTTATTCTGTCTGTTTATTTTCACGTACATTGAGATGAGATAAACAGATGACTGAACTAAGCTTATGAGCAATGTTCTGAAAAGATGTGGAAAGTAAGAAATGTGAAAATGCATATTAAAGGAAGTGTACAAGTATATATAGACTCTCTCTCTCTCTCTCTCTCTCTCTCTCTCTCTCTCTCTCTCTCTCTCTCTCTCTCTCTCTCTCTCTCTCTCTCTCTCTCTCTCTCTCAAAACCCTGTTAAGTTTCTATTCCTCCAAAAAATAACCTGCTGAAGTCCTCTTCCTGGTTAATCAAGCAAACGAGCCGCATGTTAAATACTGAACGTATATTTTTAAGGTTACAGAGTTAAAAAATAAGATTAATTACTCCCTCTTCTGCAGTGTCATCCTTTTTATCAACAGCTGAAAAAAAAGAAGAAAAAATCCAAAACATCACTCTCTGTTGCGGGAAAGTGCTCCTCAAACTGAAGAGAAAGTTATTTAAAAACATAAAAATTTAAATTTTTCATATTTATTTT
This sequence comes from Scylla paramamosain, assembly GCF_035594125.1. Taxonomy (NCBI): domain Eukaryota; kingdom Metazoa; phylum Arthropoda; class Malacostraca; order Decapoda; family Portunidae; genus Scylla; species Scylla paramamosain. The sequence continues at coordinate 8,696,048 of NC_087171.1, read as the reverse complement.
ATCATTTATTTTTATTTTCAATTAATATTCGTGTAAATTTTCTCTATTAATTTTCCTTATCCTCATTCTATTCTTCCGCATCCTCCTTCTCCTCCTCCCCCTCCTCCTCCTCCCCTGACGCATTTTTCTTCTCTGTCATCTGATTCGTTTTCCTTCTATTCATTTTCCTCCTCCACATCCTTCTCCTCTTATTCAGAATTCCAAATACTAATTCTTACAGTTCCAAATTTTGTGCGATCTGGAAAATGGTGGTGTTCCAGGAATCCTTCAATTGGAACATCTGGGAATTCTTGAGGGGAACTGGCGTCACTAGGGATCTCGCTGGAACAGTTCCAAAAGCGAGCACGGAATTTTACCATTTTAACGTAAAAAAAAAAAAAAAAAAACGATGAAAAAGGGCCTTCAACTCCTCGACTTCCATTCACACACACGTGCACACGCAAGAGCGGAGTATATCACCTTGAAATATTGAAGAAATTTTAAAGGGAGGACACCAGGGAGGTAGAGAAGACAATTTACTGCTGATTGTAGCGACCTGCAGGCGGTGAAGGCGGTGCGCTGATGGCAAGGCGGCATGGAGAGGAGGCGACATCGCGGCGGCGGCTTCTCTGCGTCGCTGAGGCGGTAAATATTTATCTGTGACAATGATGCACACTGTCAGAGGCAATATATTCATCTGCCATAAATCCAGGATGCAGGGGCTATCATTAAGGATGGCTGCGAAGCGTGGCGCGCTTGAGAAGCAAGGATGGGGTGCTTGTCGTGTGTCGCTCAGACTGTCACGGAACTATGGACGAACTGCTAAGAGAACTGACTGGTTTATACTGGCTGGCGTGACTTGAACCTTGCTTTTGCGAGGAACGGAGGAGGGGGAGGAAGAGGAGGAGGAGGGGGAGTATAACTATGTCGACAAGGAAGGGGAGGACGGGAGCTATAACGATTACGACAATGATGACAACAAAGAAAAGATTATAAAAGGCGAACAAATAGAACATGATATTTATGATGACGATATGGTGGTGATGATGATGAAGCATAAGAAGAAAATGATGAAAGTAGAATAAAGAAAGAAAGGAAAACTAGTAAGAAAAAAAAAACGTGAACAGGAAGAAAATAGAAATAAAATAAACAGGTAGAAAAGATAACTTACTACAAAACTCAGACTAAGACGCCGATAAAAAAAAAAAAAGCTTGATATCCCTTTGCGTCTAAACATAGTATTCTCTTCCATGGCATTCCTCAATCGCTAAGCTCAAAACATTCAAAATTACACTTTATTTACATTTTTCTTCTTACTACGTCTTCCTCACTCCAAGAATAGCATCGACACTTTACAATGAATTCCACATGTTTAAAGTGAGCACCTTTACCGCTGATAAGGTACAGCGCACATCACCACTACCTCCTTTTCTTAAGCTCTTTGTTTACTCATAAAAAGGTACTCGTATCTTAAAAAAAAAAAAAAAAAAAACAGATAACCGGGTTCTCACATTTTTTTCTTTACTGGTGGTATAAAATCCTCAGCGAACTATCACTAAATTCATGAAAACATTGTTGAATATCGCAGCAATTTTCTGTAAGGTTTGTTAAAAGTTATAGAGATAAGATACTGAAACGTTGGAGAATATGGAGAGTTGCTCGTGTCCTTAGCTGCACTGTGACGAGAGAGGCGTGGTGGGCTTGGGTGATTGATTTACGTAATGGGACCCCAAGAACTGCGTCTGTTGTGAAGTACGTACACAGGTGATCGTAAACTCTGCAACAGTTTTACATACTTAGTCTAACGCAACATACGCACAATTTCAACTTCGACATTCAAAGTATATGAAAAAGACCACTACATTCTCATGCTGAGTAATTGCGCATGTGACAAACTTTAAACACCACCACTCTCCAAGGTTATAGTCTGACCTTACTTTTACAAACACGCAGTTGTGAGTGACCTTTGAGTGACTTTCGGAATATTAAAAGAATGACGGAGGGAGAGAGGAAGAGGAAGGGAAGGAGATTCGACCCCTCCCCTCCTCCATGAAGGTGTGGCGCTTGTATGTAGTATGAGTGTGGCCGCGCCAAGGTTATAGTGACGCGAGGCACTATTGACTTGACCTCAGCTGACCCTCGGATGACCTGAGACTGACTGGCACTTGCCGGTGGATGGAGCCCTGCTTGTGTATGTCTGTCTGTCTGTTTGTCTGTCTGTCTTTCTGTCTGTGTGTGTGTGTGTGTGTGTGTGTGTGTGTGTGTGTGGCTAGGTAGCAGGTTTGTTGGTTGGTTGGCAGGTTGTCTCCGGCTGTCTGCCTGTATATCTGTTTCTGTCTGTTGTTATTTTCAGTTAGTAGTTTTTTTATGTTTTATTTTCTTCTATTTTGCAATCAGTGGTGTTGGTTTTATCCCCAAATTCAGTCTCGTTGGCATAAGAACACTTAGACTTAGTCATAATCATTATATTATTGTATTATTATTATTATTATTAATATTATTATTATTATTATTATTATTACTATTATTATTATTATTATTATCATTATTATCATTATTATTATCATTGTTATCATCATTATCATCATCATCATCATCACCATCATTTTTCTCTTCTTTTTCCTCCTGCTTCTCCTCTCTTTTCTTTCTTCTCCTCTTACTCTCTTTCCTCCTCCTCCTCCTCCTCCTTCTTTCTCCCTGCTCTTCTCTCTGGGTGCTTGTAAGAATGAGTTTCAGGCCACGGCGGACACAAGCAAGCCATTTAGTGTCTTGTTTTCCTCTTAGTTTCCTCCCGCGTCTGCTG
>NC_087171.1:8668266-8683266 GCF_035594125.1 Scylla paramamosain | reverse complement strand
TCAAACTCTTATTACTTGTCTGTTTTATGGCAATCACTAAGCACATTAAAGTGATGAATGTTCCTTTTCCTGCCTTGCTTTAAGACTTGAATATGATCGCCTTAACTCACCTCAGTATTTGCTGCGTTTTTTCCACCTTGATATTTTGCTCTGTTGGCGGACAGTTTTTCACGTTCCTTCACTTCCTCACGTTCTCTCCGACAGTGTCAAACGCCACTCACTCATCCACTTTTCCGCATCCTTTAACTTCACCGGGAAAACTGGACCCGGGTGGTAATCCCAGAGGGCACACGGGCTCCAGGGTCAGACAGCCACTACGACGCAGCAGAAACGCCCCACCCGGCCCCGCCCCGCCCCCACCCAATACCACACTCCCTCCCTCCTCCCCACCTACGTCGATGACACACCACCCTCCCCACACCCATGCAGCCCTCACTCCTCGGCTCCTGGTGCCACCCTAACCTTCCGAACGCCCACTCGACCCACCATCGCACTCTGCTCTTCTCTAGTCTTCGCAGTTCGAGGATAAAATGTGTTTTTGGGGCGAGGGACGAGGGAGGATGTGGAATGGTGGATAGTAATGATTAATATGAGTATGTGAATTATTAGAAAGGTGTGACGGAGAAAGAGGATTACAGGCATTAAGTGTGATTTATATATACACACACACACACACACACACACACACAACGCAGGACACACTGTTTTTCCTCCTCCCGGCTATAAATAGAACGGCGTGTCCTATATTATTAGCATGTGTTTGTAAACGTTAAGGACAAGGCTGTGTGTGTGTGTGTGTGTGTGTGTGTGTGTGTGTGGCAGTGTTAAATGGCTCAGTAAACAGCAACGTGGCGCAGTTGTTACAGTGCACATAAGAGTATAATGATAAACATAGTCTTTTGAAATTATGTCATGTCTGATTACGATAAAATTATTACGATAAAACTCTCTCTCTCTCTCTCTCTCTCTCTCTCTCTCTCTCACTCTCTCTCTCTCTCTCTCTCTCTCTCTCTCTCTCTCTCTCATAACAACAACAATGACGCCCGGACAGGATCAGACTCGTTCTCTTACAGTTTGACGTCATTGCTACGTTGCAATTGCGTCATAGATTTTTCCCTTACGTCACAACTCCCTCTGACGTCACACCGGGATGTGACGTCACGCTCTCCGCCCTCCCCATCCTCTCCCCGCATCGGTGCCGGAAAACAACGGTGCCGTGGACGCATTCCTCTCCTTCCTCCCCCTCCCAGAATCTTTCATTTCCGATCCGCTTCTCTTATCTCAGCTTCACGTGTCAGGAACTTCGTTTCGCAAACACGATAAGTGTGAAGATTGATATGCTCTACTTAACTAGGAACACGCAGGACTATATTGATTTGTTTTCCCCTGATGGTATTTTGTTTCAAAGCTGGTGGAGCATATTCTTAGCATGCCTTGAGACTCCGCACGCCGTTTAGTTGAGTTATCCCGTTAGAAAAGGAGAAAAACAGCCTTGATGCGCGTTTGTTTAGCTTGCTGGGTGAAAAGAAGAGCAAGGCTGATGCGCTGTAACAGAGAGAGAGAGAGAGAGAGAGAGAGAGAGAGAGAGAGAGAGAGAGAGAGAGAGAGAGAGAATACTTCATGACGTTATTCTGCCATTTTTTTTCCTATTTGCGTGTTATTTACGAGACAATAAAATCTGATTAAAGCGATGCTGCTGATTTACGTACAAAAGCGGGTGGCTCTTGTTTGTCTATGTGGCTGGTCACTCTCACTCCATTGCTGCTGAGTTTCACCTTCACTGGCTGAGTTATGTTTTGTGCTTGTTCATCTTTCTTTCCTTCTTTCACTTTTTTTTCTCTTGCTTTAACTTATCTGCTCTCGTGTTTGGCTGGTTTGTTTTTTAGTTAAGTTTGTGTGTGTGTGTGTGTATGTGTGTGTGTTAGTGTGTCTTTCACTTACACACACACACACACACACACACACACACACACACACACACACACACACACACACACACACACACACATTTTTTTCCGCTCACTAACCTACTTATTTACTTCCTTCACCTGTTTTGCTCCCCATTTTCTTACCTTTCCTCCTCCTTGTCCACCTCCTCCTCCTTCACCTCCACGTCCACCTCCTCCACTACCTCCTCCTCCACCACCTCCTCCTCTGCTCTCACCTTCAGCCACTTTCTTCAATAACTTTCACCTTCATCCTGCCTTACCGAATCATCCCGTTTCTCCGTCCTACATCCATCCACCTTCCCCCACTAACCACACCACCACCACCACCACCACCACCACCAACTCCTCTCCTTTCGCCTCGTCAGTCCCACCCACGCGCCCACTCTCGCACATCCACCCCCACCCATTTGCAGGTGTGTTAGACGCCCACAGGGCCTAATGGACTGACAGGTGTTCCGAGCCGCCTGCACACATACATACACGCACACACACGTCGCCTCGCTCCGCCACTCTGCCGCCTCTCCCTTTAAATTTGGTGGTGGTGGTGGTGGTGGTGCTGGAGCCGTCTCGGGGTTACTGTAAATAAATTAACGTAGATAAATATATGTTAATAAACAGATATTTCTAGGAATTTGGGGTCGTTATGGAGGGATATCATTTACACCTCCTCCTCCTCCTCCTCCTCTTCCTCCTCCTCCTCTACCTACTCTTTGTTTTTCTCCTGTCCCTGCTCCTCTTTCTCCCATCCCAAATAAGTACATACAGATGTGAACGAATAAACAGCCAGTGAGGCACACAGTGACAATGAATCAGTCTCTCTCTCTCTCTCTCTCTCTCTCTCTCTCTCTCTCTCTCTCTCTCTCTCTCTCTCTCTCTCTCTCTCTCTCTCTCTCTCTCTCTCTCTCTCTCTCTCTCTCTCTCTCTCTCTCACTTTGATTGTTAGGCACCTAAATACCGCTGGTCCTTGTAAAGAGAGAGAGAGAGAGAGAGAGAGAGAGAGAGAGAGAGAGAGAGAGAGAGAGAGAGAGAGAGAGAGAGAGAGAGAGAGAGAGAGACACTCATTCAGGACTCGAGTCGATCGCTCACTGTATTCCTACTACACTGACCCACATAACTCAGGTGCGTGTATGTGTGTGTGTGTGTATATATATGTATGTGTGTGTGTGTGTGTGTGTGTGTGTGTGTGTGTGTGTGTGTGTGTGTGTGTGTGTGTGTGTGTATTTAGGATTGCCACCTGTGTGACTGTTACAAGTGTTGCATTTATCGGGTCATGGCACACTTCTTCCTCACGCTTATTTCACACACCCACCAACTCGCTCACACACACACACACACACACACACACACATACGAACACAAGTCACCAGGCAGCACCTCATTCATGCCTTGAATCCTAAGGAAAAAGAATTTACACTGACTTTTCCTTGTGAACCTCTTGCCTGTCTCCTGTTGCAAGCGGTCGTCCTTCATTAAAACAAGCTCTTGTAATACGACCTGCATGAGAGAAGGTGTGATTAGTGACTGCATGGGAGACTGTTTTTCTTTTCCTCCTTTGTGTCACTGGCTCTTGAAGATTTGTCCGTAGCACTTTCACTAATGTTATAACTTTTCATCACCGTGACATGAGGGGAGAGAGAGAGAGAGAGAGAGAGAGAGAGAGAGAGAGAGAGAGAGAGAGAGAGAGAGAGAGAGAGAGAGAGAGACTTGACACTTGGGCAAGAAAAAAATATTACCATTATTACTACCATTATTAATATAATTTCTTCATCTCTCCACGTTGCCACTCGTTACTTTGATATTTTTTTATATTAGAATTTCAGGTAAATAATATGCTATTCTTTGCTGTTCGTTTTATTTTTTATTTATTTATTTTTTTTTTTCAGCAGCAACAAGCCATAAGGTCGTTGTTACTATTTCTATCCATCTTGACCCGTATTTTGAAATTTTGTTCTCTCATATGACTGTTTCTTCAAATGCCACGAAAGCAATTAGTTTTGTTTTCATGTATGTTTTTTTTTCTCCATTGATGAGGCAGAAAGCATGTTAAAATATCTCTAGAACCATGAGAAAAACACTTGTGAATCTAATAACTTTCACTTCAGCCTGTTAGATGTATTCGAGTAAAATATGTGTTTGAGAAAGCGATCCCTGTGAATCAGGTTGAGATCCCATTTGAAGTGAAGTGGTCAAGACAAGACGTTACGCTTTGTGTCATTGCAGGAAAAAGATAGAAAAGGGGAAGTCTCCATTCCTCGCGTTCCGCTTCTATTGGTCACCTTTTAGGACACAAAGGGAGTCTTTATTATATTAATCCACAAGTACATCTTTCTTTGATAACCATTTACTACACGATACATATTTGTCGGTACTTTACAAATGTTATCGCGAGACATTTACATACCTATCTCCCAAAACATTGTTTATTCTACCTTATTTTTCATCTCATAATGACTCCTTGTTCCATTTCCTCCGCTGGATGTGGAGAATACGTAAATTTGTCAGGGACTGCAGTATAAGCAAATTAACTCTTTACATTTACATTCATACTATGGAAAACATTATTATTATTACTTTTTTCTTTTGATAAGCATCCTTCATGTTATTTTCTCATTGGAATGTGTAAAAAATGTAACGTTAATTAGAGGTAACTCCATAAACCAATTAACTCATTACGTTTATGTTACTAACATGAAAAGCAATACGAGTTCAGCTGTTAAAGATCCTTCGTGTCATTTGCGTAACTCACTGTGTACAATACGTAATATCAGAGACAGAGCTGACCTTGGTTGTGCAATTCCAATGCAGTCACTAGTATTCACTGCATCAGCTAATGACTGTTTTGTCCTTCAGTTTCTAATATTAACTGTTCGTGGTATGGATGCAACACTGCTTGACTTGAAGTTATTCGTCGTGCATGTACCATTTAGTATAACACTAATTAACATAGAGAATTCTGAAGTTTAAGTGGAGAGCGTAAGCGAGAGCAATCTAAGAGCGATTTATATATTAAGTTATAGCTGTTCGCGGTACGGATACAGTATCAGTGAATCTTAAACCAGTGTTCCTCTAACCTTGGTAACTTAAATTACTAAGGCACGCGAGGAATTTGGAAGTTAAGAAGAGAAAGTAAACATGACCAGCTTTTGCTTACTCCTCAAATTGCATGTGATCGCTTTGCCGGTAGTCGCACAGCACTGCAGGGAGTTCAGGCCAACATGCGTCTAACTTTGATTGCGTAAGATGCTCATCAACTTGGAGAATTCATAAGCTGAGTGAAGAAAGTAAAGAAAAGCTATTTATATTTACTCATATTGTAACTGTTCACAGTACAAATGCAACATTACATGGAGTTCAAACTAATTTTCATCGAACCTCTGTTACGTAAAACGTCAAAACACTTGAGGACTTCGGAAATTAAGTAGAATGAGTAAACACGAGTAACTTTCGTTTAATTTTCTAAAGCGGGAACTTCATCGTAGGAACTGTCTGTCGTGAGTCCACAAACACGAGCACGCCAGCAAAGGTTGATTCTACGTCTTCGTATTCAGTATAAAGAAACTATATTTTTTTACTATTTAATTTTCCTCTTGAGGGAGTCTGTTTCACTTTCTTTGTATTAGCACTGATTTTAACATGTGATTCTGTATATTGAACCCACAATTACGAAATTTAAAGAAGGAAGAAAAGTAATGTCATCCTACTCGAGGAATTCGTCCTTTTGAAATATGTTGCGATCAGAATCTGAAAAGCTGACATGAAACCTTAATTAGTATGACTTTCTCACGTGGTCTCGCCTTAGTCAGGTGCGGCATGTCACTTTTTAGGTGAACCTCCGACTTAAACACCGCGAGAGGGTAATGTATATTTTCTCATATTTCTCAGAAGGAAAGCTTATCAATGCATCCTAAAGTGTAAATATTATTTTTTTTAGTCTACTTATTCAAAATAAGAATTGTATCCTAACACTCAAGGAGAGAAAAGTGTTTTTACCTCCACTTATCAGAAAGGCAGATTGTGAAAGTATCCTAAAGCTCTACGAAACTGGATAAGGCGCTACAGCATTGAGATAGGAACCTTCCTATCTCAATGCGCTACAGTCACTAGACTTGCTGGACTGTATGCTGTGTGTTGAGTCTCCGCCCCACTCTGCCGACTAGAGTCTGGAAGCAGTGCAGCAGTGGGCCAGGTACAATAGAACATGACTCCCTGGTGACATTAAAGACTGCATCGAGGGAACACCAAATATGCATCTGAGACTTGAGGCGAGAGCTTACAGTGTGGCACGCATGGAGGTCAGACACATAACCATTCACCGTGACTACCTCCTCTGCACACCCACGCCACTGGAGCCAAGGTGTGGGCGCCTTTGTGCTGGTGACTCGCTGCTCCTTTCCTGGTGGTACAAGTTTGTTTTCTGAGCTGATAACCTCCACCCTCGTGCGGGTCATCTGTGCTTTACATGTATGATAATGGGGATGCATCATGCAGGCAGAACTCTAAGGTGGTGTGGTCTGATGGAAGGAGCGGCGGAAAGTGACAAGACTAAAAGATTGTGAGCGAGTCTGGAAGATGTGCTGGGTGTAAGAAGAAGACTTCTTGTGAATTTCGAAGGAGAGTGGCGGAATATGAGAAAGAAAAGGGTGAGGGAAAAATGGAAGAAGTGAAACATGCTAACGCGTAATTTGCATTTTGTTACTCTTCAGTTTAATGTGATGTAGCCACTTTAGTAATAGTAAAAAAAATTCACTAAATTCTCTTAAATGCACTAATTTATTAAATCTGCACTATTTTATGTCTTCTCATTATGGTATTTATAAGTGATGTCAATTAACTAAACTAACTACTCTGCTATTATCATCTTACTACATCTTAGCATAAACATTACGACCAGCTGGCTATTTTAGTGCTAACGGAATACGAGGTTTTCTTAATATTTTTATTGCCTCATTGAGTATCTGTCCTTGATCATGAATACCACCTCTAGCTGCTGCACTGGTCCCTGCCGCTGCCTTTGGCTTTTTTCCTTGTTCTCTGCCTTGCTCTGCTCTTCACCAAACGTTCCTCTCATGTTATTTTTCAATACGGTAACCCAGAGACGGTATTCTCAGCGTCTAATCTTGACTATTTCAAGTTCTAGGGGAAGTAATTTTTTAAATTTCACTAGTGTTTCCATGATTCTAGCGGTAGTTTAACAAGGAAACACATCATCAAAGGGAAAAACACCAATGAAAACTTGACTTATAATTTCTTTGGTCTTTGAAAACATTCCTTCTGAGAACCCTAAGCATTTCAAAATATTGGACTCAAACGTCATTATTATCACCTATGATTCCACCACAAGAGAGGGACCTCTTCCCTCCTCCTCCTCCTCCTCCTCCTCCTCCCCTTATCATTGCTAGTTGTCCCTCTATTCCAGGCCGCTAGAGGAATGATCTCACCTCTCCGTTTAGTTATCTTTTTATCTTTCGTTCCTTCTCCTACAGATAATATAAACGTGCAAACTTTCAGATGGACGCAGTGAAAAGTAACTCGGATTTATAACGTCACAAGAAAGGATTATACAACTGATACTCACCATGCTGTGCTTATCTATTTATTTTTTTGTATCATTTGAAAGAGGCTCGTTAGGACAGACAAATTACAGTAATGAATAAAGTAGTAAATAAGCCATTTAATACTCCCTAGAGTATCATACAGGCGAGGAAGCGTATATGCAGCACATAGAGGTGAATGTGATTTTAAATTCGAGTGTTTTTTGGTCTCTGTTGCTTGATTGGTATCTACGGCGGTGGCCAGGTGTGTTGGTTATCAGCACGTGATCACTTAGCGGGAGGAAGGATGTGTCAATACCCTCGCTTTCTGTCCGCTTTATAATTACATGCAGGTGTTGTGCCGGTCATCCACCTTCAGTAATATGTCTCCTTTCTTCCATTTATTTATGTATTATCATCATTATGATCTCATTCTATTATTATTTTTTTGACGTTTCCTCGTTCGCACTTTTTAGCGACTGATTTTTTTTTCATTTATCGATGTTTGTGTTTTTTCTTTATAGCATCATTTATTATTATAAAATGTTGTGATGCTCCGATCATCCACCCTTCCTAGTTTTCACACTTTTATTATTATTACTGTTATTATATTATACTATTATTATTATTATTATTATTATTATTATTATCATTATTATTATTATTATTATTTATTTTATTATCATTATTATTACTGTTACTCAGTTTATGGACGATTGATATTTTTGTTTATCGTGCTTCCCTTACCACACGTTTATCGCATCGTGGTATCATCCTATTTATAGATTTGAAGCGTGTATGTGTGTATATAACATGAATGTGCTGTTATGTTGCTGCGTGATATAACTATATACTTTGCTTCTTTTATTACGTAAAGTTGTCAATATTCTATCTAGGCATCACAAGGAGTTAAATTGGTGTGATTTGCACGGAAAATGTGATCCCAATGCTTTACTTTAAATCAATTTAGAATATAACTTACCTTCAGTACACCTTCAGTTTCCCCTCATTCACCTTCCGTTCACTTACTGATATATTCCCTCTTGTTCGCAGGCAAGGGTGGACCAGCAAACACTTGAGTAACTTTTGTTCATTTTTTATATACGTATATCGAACCATGACAGTTGTCGAAAGTACGCATGTTAACTTCTTTCTTAGTTCATGTTCTTCATGATCTGATGTCTTACAATTACGCACCGATTTATGAACTTGTCCGGGGCAGGCATTTTAGCAAACTCCCGTTTTCTTTCTTCTAAAATATGAAAAAAATATCGAAAGGATGCTAATTTATTTTTCTCAGATGTTCGTGTCACGCTCCGGTGTCTTACAATATAGAACACTGTACTCTGGCGTGTCGGTCTAAATTGATTTCAGGATTCTTTGATGTATTGTGTACTTACCACTCACGAATTTCCCCATAATGACAGCCCCTTTTGGCGCCTCTATTGCCTGCTGTGAGCGATGACACCCTGGGGATGAATCCATCTATCCTCTTATACAGTTTGGCTAGGGTGGTTTGGATTACCACAGAAGGGGACTCACTGAAATGACGGAAGGTTGGGGAGTGGTGTCTCTCGTGTTGTAGAATTAGAAGCTGATCACTGCGATGACTCTCTTATGATAGTAGTAGTAGTAGTAGTAGTAGTAGTAGTAGTAGTAGTAGTAGTAGCAGCAGCAGCAGCAGCAGCAGCAGCAGCAGCAGCAGCAGTAGTAGTAGTAGTAGTAGTAGTAGTAGTACAGTAAAATCCCTCTCATCCGTCATTCGAGTATCCGGCAGCTTCAAGTATCCGGCACATTTTTCCCCGAACCTTAAAATCAATAAAAAAATCAACGTGTACTCATAAAATCGATTAAAATTCCCGTGCGAGGCATACTTTGTCCCCTCGCCACCAGAGCGCACTGCTTTGCGCCACCCGCGGCCCACTGCACTGTGTTTACTCAGTGACTCAGTCGCACGTGTGCACTGTTTATCGCCTGACACCTTCGTCATGCCTAAAGTTGTAGAAAAGAGGAAGCGTGTTGTGCTTACACTTAAGCAGCTGATCAGATCAGCTGCTGATTAAGATCAGCTGATCTTTGTTATGGTAAGATGCGTGAGTGTAGGGTAGTGATTGTGGACATAATTTCACTTCTATTCAAGTATCCGGCAACTTCTGGTATCCGGCATCTCGACAGTCCCGTTGATGCCGGATAAGAGGGATTTTACTGTAGTAGTAGTAGTAGTAGTAGCAGTAGAAGTAGTAGTAGCAGCAGTAATAGCAGTATTAGTAGTATTAGTAGTAATAGTAGTAGTAGTAGTAGTAGTAGTAGTAGTAGTAGTAGAAGTAGTAGTAGTAGTTGCTGTTGTTTATTGACAAAGTGACATTATACACAATATAAGGAGTACTGCCTTACGTAGGTCAACTGGTCTTTTACAGTCTCCTTATCTTCCTGGATATCTACATTCTTAGTAGTAAAAGAAAGGAAAAAAATTCAAGCAGCTTTTATCTAACGGAACTTAATGTAGCATTCCCAAAATCAACGGAGGATCAAATAAAGCGACAGACATGAACACTTGGTACATAGGTCGATAGAATGAGGCTGTTTCTTTCTTTTCTTCCTGTCACCTCCTCATACCACGAAAAACTTGTGCCTTGTAATTCTATTCAGGCTGTGTTATAGTGAAATCTACATAATAATCCATACACACACACACACACACACACACACACACACACACACACACACACACACACACACACACACACACACACACACACACACACACACACACACACACACACACACACACACACACACACACACACACACACACACTGATTACCGACAAGAGATCTTTTTTTTTCTTTTCAGATCTGTTTCTCCTTAATGAACTCTTTCTTTCCTATTGACTAACTTATCTGCATGCAGCTCAGCGCCAGCCTTGTGGTGTCACCTGCGCTGACCAAGGACGACTTCCCTAAACACATTCATATATACTATATTCACTTGAAATGCCTCTTGTGTATCGATTGCCCTATACTACGCAATGTCCTTTTCTGCGAGGAGGGAGCGTACGGTTTCCAGGGTGAGAATAGTGTATAGTGAATTTCTTGTGTGCTAAGGAGGTTTGGCAGGGGATGTAAATAACAAAATGTACTATTTTATTACAGTTTCTTGAAAGAGGAAATGGGGAAAAAAGTGGTTGTAGTTTTTCTTCCTAGTGTTGTTGTTGTTGTTGCTGTTATTGTTGTTTCCTTGTTCTTCTTCTTTTTCTTCTTGTTCTTGTTCTAGTTCTTCCTCCCCTTCTTTTTATTATAAGTTACACGGATTAAACATTAGGTCATATTTTCTTTCTTTGCTTCAGTAATAGTAGAGGTGCCTGGGTACCTCCTAATGGTCTCTGCACACCACAGGGACAATTCAACAGTGACTGATATTTGTTATAACTTTAACAATGGTCCCGCGACGCCTGATACATGCCAGCTCTCTTGCCATCCACTGATAAATTGCATGGTGTCAGGAGAGAGAGAGAGAGAGAGAGAGAGAGAGAGAGAGAGAGAGAGAGAGAGAGAGAGAGAGAGAGATTGGCTGACACCACAGCAACTTCGTCATGGCGTCGCACATCAAAATATTGAACAACAAACATTGTTAAAAGATAAGATAGAAGCAACTCGATGCTAAAAATTGAAGGTACATTAAGATATAGCAATATAAGTCGTATGTTGGAGAGAGAGAGAGAGAGAGAGAGAGAGAGAGAGAGAGAGAGAGAGAGAGAGAGAGAGAGAGAGAGACACGGAAGGAGGATGGTGTAAAAAAAGATATTCTCGCACCACACTCAAACACTCACCAGCAGTTTATTGTAGCACTCGCATATGAGAGAGGAAGAATAAATAAATAAACAGAACACACAAATACATTATGCAGGCAACGTGTTTGTGTGTGTGTGTGTGTGTGTGTGTGTGTGTGTGTGTGTGTGTGTGTGTGTGTGTGTGTGTGTGTACGTACTTACCTGTTCCGCTCACAGGATACTTAGAACACACACACACACACACACACACACACACACACACACACACACACACACACACATACACATACGTCTTCCTGGAACCCACGGTTGTGATATTATGCACTACCACCATTGTCATCATCATCATCATAACATCGTCCTACTTCCTAATTACCAGAATACGTGCGCTAATCCCCTACTCTTCCCTCCCTCTCTCCTTTCCGCATGCCCTTCATTACCATTGCAGCAACTATCACTTTCTTTCTCCATCTCTGATTAACTAGACAATCAGGACAGTTGTTGCGCGCGACCCGAATTCTCATCCACAGATCGGTCAACATGACTGGACGGGCGGAGGACGATGAGGGGAAGAGACCTTAAGAGGAGGAGGAGAGGAGGAGAGGGAGCTGAAGAAGGGCGGCAGTGGAGGTGGTGGTGGAAGTGGGCCGCCTGACGACACGTAGAGCGACGGGAGAAGCAAGATGTGTGTTACCGAGGCGGCCGCTCGCCCGCTCTCCTGCTCGCTCCCCCGCCAGCCAGCCAGCCAGCCCCGTCCGCTCACTCCCTTGACCCAGTGTGCCAGAGCGTTGCGCAGCCGGTGAAATGCTTCTCGCCCACACCTGCCTACCTACCTTTCTGTTTGGCTGGCTGCCGCTTCCCCACCCTCCCTTCCTTCCCTCCTTCCCTTCAGCCTGCTGCCTCATCCTAACCCTAAACTGCTGTCTTCTGCCTTAGTCTCCTCATCTTCGTTTCACTTCGTCTTCTTCTCTTGCTTCATTTTGCCTCTTAGTTTTCTACTTTCTCTTTTCCTTTCTCTCTCTCTCTCTCTCTCTCTCTCTCTCTCTCTCTCTCTCTCTCTCTCTCTCTCTCTCTCTCTCTCTCTCTCTCCACTGCTAACTCGTCTGCTCCTCCTTCTCCACCTCCTCCTCCTCCTCCTCCTCCTCCTCCTCCTCCTCCTCCTTCTCTTCCTCCTCCTCCTTCTCTTCCTCCTCCTCCTCCTCCTCTTCCTCGTCCTCTTCCGATCGTTGCCAATTATTTTTTTCTTTTCTTTTGTTTATTAATGATTGATTGTGCTTATTATTATTATTATTATTATTATTATTATTATTATTATTATTATTATTATTATTATTATTATTATTTTACTATTATTATTATCATTACCATCATTATTATTATCATTATTATTATTATTATTATTATTATTATTATTATTATTATTATTATCATTATTATTATTATTATTATTATTATTATTATTATTATTATTATTATTATTATCATCATCATCATCTTTATCTAGACTTCTTTTTCTTCTTCTTCTTCTTCTTTTTCCTGCCGCTTTCCTTGCTCCTCCGTCTTTTCTTTCTTCTACTTTCCCCTCCTTCGTCTCCTTCCATGCCCCATCTTACTATTTTTTCCTCCTCTTCCTCCTCCTCCTCCTCCTCCTCCTCCTCCTCCTCCTCCTCCTCCTCCTCCTCCTCGTCTTACCACTGGCCCGTTGTCTGGCTCTCCCTCCTTAAGTCTGCATCTTTCTTCTCTTTGTGTTTTGATTTCTTTTTATCCTTTTTAGTTTCTCTTTCATTTACTACTTATGTCATATTTATCTTTATTTTTTCTCTTCATTGCTTTCGTCCTCCTTTTTTTCTTTCTATTTTTTTTTTGTCATTCTCTCTCTCTCTCTCTCTCTCTCTCTCTCTCTCTCTCTCTCTCTCTCTCTCTCTCTCTCTCTCTCTCTCTCTCTCTCTCTCTCTCCTTCCTTTCACTTTCGGCATTGTTTAGACTTGGAATGATCAAGAATTCATGTTTTCCTTCCGTTTCTCTCTCTCTCTCTCTCTCTCTCTCTCTCTCTCTCTCTCTCTCTCTCTCTCTCTCTCTCTCTCTCTCTCTCTCTCTCTCTCTCTCTCTCTGCTCTTCACTCTTAACGTAGCAGTATTGCCTACCTCCTCTTCACCTATCGTCATCTATCTTCTACCCCGCACCCTCATCCACAAACAAACAAATTGATCCAGGTCTCTCCTGCCGGTGCTCGGTGGTCAAGGGCACTGTGCAAGGTCAGGGTGGATGGAGGAGAGGCCGCCCTTTGGCAACAGACAGGCGGGCGCGAACTGTACTTACTCCGGTGCCTTCCTCCCGATTCCCCGCCAACGCCTAGTTTACTGCCGCAGTCTGTCTGGCTCGCTCGCTGTGCCTCTTGCTTTGCTGGTGGCGCTGGTAGTGACGGTGGTGGTATGCGAGAGTGTGTGGTGTTGGATTGTTCGTGTGTGTGTGTGTGTGTGTGTGTGTGTGTGTGTGTGTGTGTGTGTGTGTGTGTGTAATGATGAAAGTGATTATAATGATGACAACGATACTTCTGTATTATTATTATTATTAGTAGTAGTAGTAGTAGTAGCAGTAGTAGTAGTAGTAGTAGTAGTAGTAGTAGTAGTAGTAGTAGTAGTAGTAGTAGTAGTAGTAAAAGAGACAATAAAAAATAATAACAATAACAATAAAGGTGATAATAATAATAATGATAATAATAATAATAATAATAATAATAATAATAATAATAATAATAGCAATAATAATAAACCGCAATGAAAGTAATAAAGCTATTTTCCTTGCATCATTGAGCTAATAAACAAAGACATACTTTAAAATTATCATGAAATTGTGGATTGATTGAAGTGAAAGAAGCCAAATACAAAAGAAGGTGTAATAGTATGAAAAACAAAGTTAATGAGTTACTAAGGTCAATATGATAGAAATGTGTGTGTGTGTGTGTGTGTGTGTGTGTGTGTGTGTGTGTGTGTGTGTGTGTGTGTGTGTGTGTGTGTGTGTGTTGCTTTATCCCTTCACTCACAACTAACAATACTTCAGACCCAGGCAATCTCTCAGGTGTTGCTACAATACACTCAGCAATCAGGTTCGTGCCGAGTCAATAGGAAGTTTTAAAAGATGAAACAAATTTACGTATGGGGATAATAGGTGGATATATGTAGCTCTATCTTATGTAGGGACTGCCACGTGCAAGACTGGTGGCTTTTTGCAGTTTTCCCTTATTTTCTCATGTTCTTGTGTTCTTGATCAGGCATTTCACCACAGCTCTGATGCCTTGCTTGCTTCATGCTCCCCACGCTGCCTGCCCTTCACTCTGTTTTGTCACACTTGCCTCACCTGCTACCTAACAGGAAAGGAATTATTATTGTTAGCATTGTTTCCCAATCTAACCTGATTATTATTATTATTATTATTATTATTATTATTATTATTATTATTATTATTATTATTATTATTATTACTATTGTTATTGTTGTTGCTATTATTATTATTTTTTCATTATTATTATTATTATTATTATTATTATTGTTATTATTATTATTATTATTATTATTATTATTATTATTATTATTATTATTATTATTATCATTATTATTATTATTATTATTGTTGTTATTATTAATTTTGCTGTTATTGGTGTTGTTGTTATTGTTAATGTCACCGTTATTATTGTTATTATTACTTCAGGACCAAACGAAGGAGCTCCACT
>NC_087171.1:8623266-8663266 GCF_035594125.1 Scylla paramamosain | reverse complement strand
TTGCGCAATCTTGGAATCATCTTTGTGACTCTGCGCTGTATCTTTTATAGTTTTTCAATGTCTTTTTTGTAGTATGGTGACCAGAACTGTACACAGTATTCTAGATGAGGGCGCACCAGTGAGTTATATAAGTTATATAAGTTATATAAGTTATAGAAGAAGGTGGAAGAGGAGGAGGAGAAGGAGGTAAGCTAAGTGGGTGCCTCAGATTGCAGTGTTAAGAGAACTCAAGCCTCATTTAGTCAACCTGTGTAATAATACAAGCGATGAGGTCTTTCCCCATGTCCAGCTGTGATTATGAAAATGAGGACGAGGCCAGCGAGGAAAGGAGTAAGTAGGAGGATTAGGAGGAAGAAGTGAAGACAAAGGAAAAGAGGAGGAAAAAGAGGAAATCAGAAAGGAACGAAAAATAATTAAGAGAAAGAAGAGATAAGGCAAGGAGGGAGAGGAGGATGAGGCAAATGAAGAAGAATAGCGTGAAGAGAAAAGGTGGAAGAGGAGGAGAAGGAAGATGAAGAAGGAAAAGAGGCTGAACGAGAGAGGACTAATTAAGAGGTGGAGGAGGAGGAGGAGGAGGAGGAGGAGAAGAAGAAGGAGGATAAGGAGGAGATGGTGGTGGTGAAGAAGGAGGAGGAGCAATAGAGAAAGGCAGGAGGAGAAGGAGGAATTAAAAGAGGAGAGGAAGACGAGGAGGAGGTAGAGAAGGAGGAGGAGATAGGATGAATGAGTTCAGGTAGATATGTCAGGAGCAGCGACATTCCGCAGTCCCTGGAAGCGTCAGGCAAACCCCTCGGGAAGAGAGTGGCTGCGACGCCTCGACGGCTCAGGCAAGTTGGGTCCCGGGAGATTCAGAGCTTGTGATCAATACCTGTTAACCCTTTGACTCGTAATAACATTGTGACTCTTGCAGCATCATGGTCACTAGTCGAGTAATACATTGTACGTACTTACCTTGCTCAGTGGTTTTCTTTTCCCGAATCTCAAGTCCTCTGCACCCGTATTCAGAAATGCTTCTCCTGTTAATAATGTAGAAATATTGTTCATGTGTCACTAGAACAATAAAAGCACCTTTAGAAACCCGCATAACATCAACAAGAGCCTTTTGAATGGAGGTGCGGCGCAGAAGTGTTTCAGAATATGGACCCTGATCTGCTAAGAATCCATCAAGAAATTAGTTTTGTAAGGAGACTGGCAGCGGGTCAGAGCGAGGACGCTAAGCACAGCGGGAGTGCAGAACTGTAGTCAATCTCGCACTATGACTGTACCTTCATTTGAGTGACGCAAGACGATTTTATTGGTCAAAAATGCAACTATTGACACTAAACTGTCTGGATAATCCTATCACCCCCTCAGCTGTCGTTAGTGTCTTTCGAAATTATACGTTCAGTTTGCACCACCACATTTCATTAAACGTGAGGAGATGAGATGCCACAGCAGTCAAAGACTTATAGGAATGCGTGATCGCAGCTTTTACGGGCATTTCACGCTCATTACAAGGGATAGAAACGGCTTACTATGAGCTTTATCTTTCTTTATTGGCTATAAATAAAAGGGCAAGAATAAACATGTATATAAATCAACTTATACAATTCATGGCGAGGTTAGGTTGATTTTAATATTCAGCATGGCAACTCCTTTCGACACTCACTATAAAGACTTTTTTTCATCCTTAGGCTCTTAAAAATTCATCATCTGAGGTCAGTCATGTCCCAAGACTGCCTCAGTGGACTAACCATAATCCTCAACATTAATCACAGAGTTGGCAGCCAGTCATTTTAGGATTACGCGATGAATTCCGATGACACTGCATACGTGAAGACAAGACACTTACATGTTGAAGGCTGCCATGACAGCAATGCACGACACTCGCTCGCTTGGTGGGTAAAGAAGATATCTGAGTGACAGCAGCCTCTCAGCATCCCCTTATGGATCTTTTGTCTGCTAATGGAGATGTGACGGCCGTTATTTCAGTACATTATCGAACAGAAATAAATATATGGTTTGTATCACTCGGTATTTTTTTTTCTTTCCTGGTGTCATTGGAAAGTATATCATAAACTTGTATCAGACTCTTCCACTGCTAAACAATATTTCAGACCTTTACTCGTGCTTCACCGCCTACTACATTTAAAAGGTTCTGTAGCTTAGAAAGACCAAATTAACTTCTTATTCTCTCTTTCCTGTGTGTCTATCCAAATATTTATCTACAGAGTTCAATGTCAAAGGCTGATTATAATAAGAAATACTGACCAAGAGGAGAAGCCATAAGAGCACAAAAGTATTAGATGGGACGTAATTAATACAGCTACATGTCTAATATGTTGGCTAAGGTCCCAATGAAATGACACTAACACCTGATCATAATCTCATACACTAGTATTTGCATAGTGTATAAGTACATGCTATTAATATCAATGACTCTCCATATAATGGTAATGTGTATATACGTATGCCTCATTTCCATCAGATAAAATGCAAGTGAGGTTCATTAAGTAGATGGAGGGGGAGCTGGAAACATGATACTCCTTAAGGCTACGAGAAAGACCAGTGCGTCCGTCACAGTCTTTTCATGCCCTTGAGTTGTTCAGGGAGTCAAAATGTGACTTTAACTCCTCTGCAGCCTCGCAATACGTGCACTGAGATCCAGGACAGTGCACAGCAGCTGGTCCTGGGGGCACGTAGATCGGGATTAGTTTAGTGGGGGGAGCGTCGCGTTATATTATGCATCAGATATCGGCGGTGCATCGCTCATTGTTGCCAGGTGACCACTCGGCGAGGCATTCATTTGATGAGTGGCCTTGAGGCGCCACTTCCGCCTCAGGTCACCCTCACCATGGTGACGTTCCACCAACAAGTGCAAATGACGACGAATATCAAGTACCACATTGCCTTGTAACGCTCATACTGTGGCGAGAGAGAGAGAGAGAGAGAGAGAGAGAGAGAGAGAGAGAGAGAGAGAGAGAGAGAGAGAGGCTCCTTTGTTTTCCCCCGAAAATTTGTACACGACTGATAAGATGGATGGTGTACATCAAGTAATATTAGCATTGCGTGATAGATAATGGCCTCGTACACTGAACAGACGGCCGACCTCTGATGCACCGTAGATGAACCCGTCAGGCAATACGCTGACCTCGCGCACCACGTCTCATGCAAAATTTCCCTCCTGCGGCGCACTGACTTCATTCTGGCTGGCAAGCCTCCGCCAGCCGCTGACTGAAAGGATCAGCGCGCAGCACGGTGTTGGCACACGAGCCGCGTCTCCCTCAGCGTCACCTTCACTCAATGAGTCACCCACAGCTAAGCCTGAATACTGAAAGCCCTGCACGTCCTCAAGACTCCTTCACTATGAGGCATCTAGATTGTGTTTACTTGCTGTTGTTGAGCAAATATTGCGGGGCAGTGAAAAAGCAGCAGATGGAAGTGCTTCTGGACGCTCTTCTCACTGCCAGCCGTATCATTTAAGTCCCTGAGCACGCTGAGTTTTGCATCGTGTCCTTGCAGCACAAGCATTTCGTTCACCACCTGTTCAAAACTACCTAACCACCACACACACACAGCACGGTCTGCCTGTACGTAATTTTAATATTCTCGTGTGTGAATTTCACACGACTTAGTTCATGAGTTTCCTTCACGTCAAGACAACTGGGAACTGTGAAGATATTCTGCCACGCTGGTGGCTGTTCTACCGTTAGTCATAAGCTACATATCAGTACTGACCTATTTTATTTATTCCTCTAATTCTACCTCTCACAATTCATTATTGAAGTTGATAAGAGCCAGTATACATTATTACGGTCCTACCTACGTGCATATAATTGGAAAAAGAGTCATAAATTCTACCAAGGATTGTCTTTATGGCTCATAATAAGTGGCAATAATAGTTATGGGCGATTCACCAAACTTCATATATTTTAATGCTTCGGAGACTCGGCAAGGTATAAAACACGCACTAATTTCACAAAAAGAAGCGTGATAGAATCCAATCTCACGTTGACGTAATAGAAAATAAATTTGAATGGAAGCAAAGGAAAGAGAAACAGAAGGAAGACCCGGCGAAGCAGTAACGGTAACAGTAACAGCAACACTAGTGCGTAGCGTCACACAGTAGCTAAGGTAGAGATGCAGCAGAGGGCATAGGGAGCGGCGAGCCTCCAGGATGGCTAGGACGCGCGCGGCGGACCGTCGTAAATTGAGTCGTAAAGTAAAGAAAAGAGTAAAATAGTGGTGTTTGTCCTCAACGTTCCCAGCGTCCTCAGCCGCGGCGTCAGATTCCTGGAGTGGGTGAGGGGACGCTGTTCCATACGCTCTCTCTCTCTCTCTCTCTCTCTCTCTCTCTCTCTCTCTCTCTCTCTCTCTCTCTCTCTCTCTCTCTCTCTCTCTCTCTCTCTCTCTCTCTCTCTCTCTCTCTCTCTCTCTCTCTTTCTGTGCGTGCGTGCGTGTGTGTGTGTGTGTGTGTGTGTGTGTGTGTGTGTGTGTGTGTGCTAATTGATCTCCATTATTGTGCGATTCACCTGAGGACATAAAGCAAAAGAAACAAAGACTGCTCACCTCAGCACGCAAACACAGCAGCGAAAGACACCAGCGTTGCGGATCTCTTTCATCCCGGAGCTCCTGCAGTGGCTTGAACCA
The DNA here is from genome assembly GCF_035594125.1 of Scylla paramamosain. Classification (NCBI taxonomy): domain Eukaryota; kingdom Metazoa; phylum Arthropoda; class Malacostraca; order Decapoda; family Portunidae; genus Scylla; species Scylla paramamosain. Next base: position 8,658,637 of record NC_087171.1, on the reverse strand, counting down.
TGCGTCAGCAAAGCATTACTAGCATCTGAGTAACTGAGGGAACTTTCTTCTACCCAGTAAATACGAATGTAATGGAGTGTCTCTTCTAAGCTTAAGTAATGATGATATGTAATAATATTTTTCTGTCTCCTCCAGTAATTACATTCTTAGTTATTGATCTTTCCTGAGGTCTTAATACAACGCAATTAACAAGTCCGTGTATGTACCGTTCTCCATTAGACACATAAACATGCATTTCAGTTAACTTTATGATATCACTAAGAGGGACAAATATACGTCAAAAGAGACCCGCTGTTTCTTGATCCATAAGGAGAATTGCATCTGTGGTTGTCGTAACTTACAGTTAGGCGACATATTAAAACTCGTTTACCATTAAGACAGCATTTTCTGCAATCAAAGGCACATGCAGTGGTTTATATCATTAGAAAACACCTTGGTCCGGATTTTTATGGCTCTCATTACTACTATTTTCAAAAGCCACAGTAGTAATTAGTCGACTTCACAAACTTTTTTTTTCTCATTGATCGTGCAGAATCCTTGTTAAACTGTCATCTAAATCATCAAAGCATCCTTGGGAATCGTAAATACTTCCGCTACTACCTAGTAAACAAAGAAGAGGTGGGACGCGGAAACGTTTGGGACTGGCCTCTTATTCGGGTTACATTCGCTATGTGATAGTACATATAATTGGGTAACACCTTGAAGCCATTTTCGTGCTATTTTTTATCGATGACGTGGCGGCAATTAAGTAGACTTTTTATTAACTTCGATATTTTATATTTTAACTAACTTTCTTTGCACGTAAAGACAAAACTAGGTTACAGCATGATACGTTTCCTGAATCTGGCAAGAAGTAAGGGAGATCCGAAAGAGAGAGAGAGAGAGAGAGAGAGAGAGAGAGAGAGAGAGAGAGAGAGAGAGAGAGAGAGAGAGAGAGAGAGAGAGAGAGAGAGATGGACAGTGATGCAATAATCCGTTTGTACCAAGACGCAGCAGCATCGTGAGTCAGGTCTCCTTGTGGCGTCCCGCGTGCCCCGCATCCCCGCTAATGGATTTACCTGTCTCTCATACGTAGCAAAGTTTCTGACTGTAACTTTAGTCCTTTAGGGTAAAACAGCAGATTATCCTGTTGCTATTAGAATGAGTGATTATGTTTGGCTCAAGGCTCTACAGGTTGTAATACTAATCCTTGTTTAATTGTTTGTGGTCAGGTTTCTTCTTTCTTGTTGTGGGAATGTGAAAATTTTTATTGTATATAATTTTTCGTCTTTTTATTTATTTAATTATTAACTATTATATATATACTTTTTTTTTTATCTGTATGTCTGTCTCTCTCGTCTCGCTTCATATGTTTACTGTCATTTCGTCTTGGCTCCCGTCTCGGCATTCGTCTCTCTCTCTCTCTCTCTCTCTCTCTCTCTCTCTCTCTCTCTCTCTCTCTCTCTCTCTCTCTCTCTCTCTCTCTCTCTCTAACGCGTTCCTGCCTCCGCCATCCTCCCTCCTCCTTAACTTCCATGCCACACACACCTGTTACTCCGCATCTATACTGCTATTACATCACCTGTTCCTCCCACACAGCTGTTCCTGTCACACACCTGTACCTTCACACATCTGTCCTTTCGAAGCTGTCCCGTCCCTGCTCCTCTCCCAGACCTTTTCGCCGCACACCTGGCACATTGTTTATTTGGTTTACAGATTACACACTCACACACACACACACACACACACACACACACACACACACACACACACACACACACACACACACACACACACACACATGTATGTATTTTTTTCTTTTAGACGCACTAATCTTTTCTTCCATCTATAGTTAATTAAGCTTATCTAGTCTATACATCTCTCTCTCTCTCTCTCTCTCTCTCTCTCTCTCTCTCTCTCTCTCTCTCTCTCTCTCTCTCTCTCTCTCTCTCCAAAAGGAAATATAAACAAGAAAAAGTTGCGTAAACTTTCTTTCTTCATAAAACGAATGATTTATGCATTTTCCTTTTTATTTGACTCCTTTCCGTCTTTCAGTATCGCACAGTTTACATTTTTCAGATTCTTAGCACTTTGTACTGGGCGAATTGCGTCTTTGACATGCCGCCCGCCAGCCGCCACCCCTCCTATTACATATCACAAGAAACCACTCCTTGATATTTACACCGTGCAATAACAACCCGTGTAATCACCGGGGAAATTGTACTAAACCCAGACGTTAGCTCGTATTACCGCCCTTATCTCGGCATTACTAGAACAATGCAGACGAGTAATGTAGTAAACGTGGGCGGGGTGACTGGCGGTGGACGCGGGAAGGACGCCGTCGCCATGGCAACTTCCTCAACAGATGTACACAAGCGGTGGCGAGGTGAAGCGAGGCACGGCGCCGCTTGAGTGTAGACTGCCGGCGTGGCGGGACGCGATCGAAGCTCCAGTCGTCTTCAAGGTCGGCTGACAACCCTGAGAACCGCAGTGTCTTGGAAGCGTTGTCGCAGGGTGGAGGGGAGAGGAGGGGAGGGGCGAAGGAAGGTGAGGAAGGAAGCGCATTGGGGAGGGAGGAAGAAAGGTGTCTTCGGAGAGTGGCATAACTTATCTGGGGTGAAGAGGTGATGGTGAGAAGGGCAGGAAGAGGACGGGGAGAAGAAGGGGTGAAGGAAGGTGAGGAACGAAAGGAGTGCAGTGTAGAGAGATAGAGGAAGAAGCGTGGCTTTGAAGAGCAGAGCGGCATAAATTGTCAGGGATGAGGGGACGGTGGTGAAACGGAAAGGAAGGATGAAGGCACGGCGGGAGGGGTTGATATCATCGTGGGGGTTCTTATGCATACGATCATAATCGAGTCCTACTAATGACAAAAATACAAAAAAAAAAAAGGCCACGCATACTGCAGGACACATGCCATCAAGACACACACCTGACAGCTATGATACCCTACATTGACCATCGATATAGACAGAGTGCAATTGCAGTTTTCTGTTTAACACCAGCCAGTCTTGAATTAAGTCCGCATTGCATGACTGTCAGCTGTTCATTCAGGCCGAGATTCAAACCCAGAGTAGCGTGAGGAGACGGCGAGCCCACGCACAGCATCGCCACACTGGTTTCTCGCAGAAATCACAAAGAACTGTAAGAGAAAAGGGAGAGAGGGAAAGGAGCGACATATTCTTAAATCACCAAGGTGATAAAAGGAGAGGACTGGTATATCGGTATCGCCAAGCAGGAGGAGGGAGGTGTCATTGAAAGCAGGTCGTAGGCAGGTCGTTGCCATCGAACTGCAGCCACGGATCTATACAGTCCCCCCAGCCGGTGACTTTACCCACATGTGCCCCTCCTTCCCATGTGCCTTCCTTTCCCTGGGCGTTCCTGGAAGCGATTAGGGAAAGGAGAAGAGAGTCAGTAAGAGGGAGTAGTAAGAAAGACAGGGAGAGTTGTTCGATTCACAAAAAAAAAAAAAAAAAAAAAAAAAAATGTCGTTCAAAATCTCTCAGTAGTGAATGACACACACACACACACACACACACACACACACACACAAGGAGACCGCAAAATGCAGTTGACCTACAAAAGGGTTCCCCGAGTGGACCTGATGCACTATCTCTCATCCTTGTCCATCAATTCATCTAACCTTCTCTTCGTCAGGCTTTCTATTTTATTTGTTCTTCGTTGCTTCTTCTTCCACTATATTGTGTGGTCTGGTTACTGAGCATCCTTCTCTCTCCTTGTGTGTTTGTGTGCCTGTTTGTTTGTTTGTTTGTGTGTGTATGTGTGTGTGTGTGTGTGTGTGTGTGTGTGTGTGTGTGTGTGTGTGTGTGTGTGTGTGTGTGTGTGTGTGTGTGTGTGTGTGTGTGTGTGTACGTTTTGCCTGTCTGCATGTCTGCCTACCTGCTTCTCTCTCTCTCTCTCTCTCTCTCTCTCTCTCTCTCTCTCTCTCTCTCTCTCTCTCTCTCTCTCTCTCTCTCTCTCTCTCAGTTCACACACCTGAATTAAGTTCTCAATTTTGAATGCGTTTAACGTTCCCCCACTTGACGGACTGTAGTTGCAGGATAAACACACCCATACACACACACACACACACACACACACACACACACACACAGAGAGAGAGAGAGAGAGAGAGAGAGAGAGAGAGAGAGAGAGAGAGAGAGAGAGAGAGAGAGAGAGAGAGAGAGAGAGAGAGAGACTGCTTTTCCCAGAACTACGGATATGAGTAGGTGAAGGCGGGGAGACAGGCGTACATTAATTACATGAAAGGGAGGGACACGTAGGGCGCACTGCACGAGAGTTTACAAGTGCTACAGTAACACGGAATGCGACTGTGTACTGCTGTTACTTGACATTTACATAACAGGATACAGTGAAAGGGAAAAGTGTACCTAGTGATATTTTGTAAGTAAATGCAGTTTTTCTTTTCTCTCTTTCAGCTACTCAGTCTCTGTACTCAGAATAGAGAGCGAAAATATTATTATTATTATTATTATGGTTATTACTTTACATTTTCCCCGCCGGGATGGGGAGCCAGACGGCGGTGATGGTATATATATATATATATATATATATATATATATATATATATATATAGAGAGAGAGAGAGAGAGAGAGAGAGAGAGAGAGAGAGAGAGAGAGAGAGAGAGAGAGAGAGAGAGAGAGAGAGAGAGAGAGAGAGAGAGAGAGTCTCTCTTATGCACGATGACTCTTCAGTGTTAATTTTCGATATACTTTCATACTTTGGTCACATACTTACCTTTATCTGTCTTTTTATTACTGGAAAACCACCATCTTATAAAAGGAAGTAAATTTCATAATAAGTGAAGTCATATCCTGATCTACGTGAATGAGTCCTGCAGACTATGATTTATTTTCTTGGGAACGACAATAGCAAGCTTTTTTTCTTTTTTACTTCATTTGTATGCCTAAACTAATCTTCTTGTCATGTACAAAAGTACAAGTTCTTGCTTACGTCATCGTCTCTGCCTTTGCTTTTTACCAGCTAATGGCAAAAAGTGTACGATGACTATTATTTACTGCCGTTAGTGCTTTCAAGACAGCGCTCCTTGTCAGTCTTCTAGTCATGGATGAAAAAAAAAAATAATAAATAAATAAAAAAGAGCTCTTGCTAGCCTCATCCATCATGGCCTTTACTTCTGATGCCAAACACAGTTATATTTATTATCTTTTTGTGTGTTAATTTTTTAGCCTGATAGCTTTGCTGCCACCTGTTGATATCTCATGTTTAGCAGCTATTGAAATATACCAATATCATATTATTGATTACTAATACTTATTGAAGCGTTGTTCTAATTTTAGCTTCTCAGAGCGGAGTAATTTTTACAATGTACATTTTGTGGAGAAAAGTGAGTTACTGTAGCGGCAAGAAATGGCACTTCCAATACCGAGACAGGAGCTAATGGCTGTGATAAAGCCTTCACTTGGCACTCGTGGAGCCAGAACTCGAGCCCTCCCCATGACGAGCTGTATGAAGATGGACAGACGTGGAAAAGGTTGGGTGAGTGAAGAAGGGGAAGTCTTTGCCCTGCAGTGTAATCATGAAGGTTTATATTGGTAATGATAATTATAATGCGACAAATGTTCTGCGTGAGTCACACCGTGTACTCTACGAACCACTCCCACAAGCGTCAAAAAGATTGTGGTTGCCCGAATCGTCCCAGGAGGCGCTAATGCTAGCCGGACACCAGCACGTCAGTGGCACATCATAACACATTACAACACGACAGCGGAGGCATCGGGAAGCAAAGACCCATTATGAAACTAAATATTAGATGCGAATGACGGAGTGGGTTAGTTGACTGGATAAACCCTCGGCGCCTCGACGTTATGTAATGTGTGACGACACGTGTCCACCACACCTGTGTGTCGCGCCGCATCTAGCTGGGGGAAGGCTATTGCATGGTGACAACTGCGGTGGATTACGAAAGATATTATTTCAAGTAAATATATGAACATAATTTCATGTATGTTTCTATATATATATATATATACGAGTATATATATATATATATATATATATATATATATATATATATATATATATATATATATATATATATATATATATATATATATATATATATATATATATATATATATATATATATATATATATATATATATATATATATTTACATATTTATTTATTTATTTATTTATTTTATCTATGGAGACTCGACATCATCGAGTCGTCCCATGTACTCTAAAAATTATTTGCTGGACAGAGAATTGAAGGAGGAAAGTTATAAAGCAAAGTTTGTATATTCTGGGGTAAATAATTATTTAAGACAAAGTGGTGTCGCACTCAGTCGTGAGCCGCTCTTCCACGGCCTCGGTGCATGGAGTACGGTGGCTATTTCCTCTCTCCACCATTTAAGAGACTGTAATATGAAAATTGTCAAAGAAAATGTAATTGAGAATCATTATCTGTTAGTTGAATGGTTGAATATTTGCGTGCAGGGAGAATGCTTGGGCTGCAGTTTATTTGAAAAAATACTCGTACTTATGTTTTGACGGCAAGAAACCAGAAAAATTCTTTTAACGAATCTCAGCAAAAAATTATCATCTATTTGTCTCCCTCCTCCCTTGCCTGAACTGTCAACTTTAACCGGAAACTGCTAAATATATAATTTTTCAGACGTTCCCCTCACTCATTCTGCTTCAACAACAAAACAAACCCGCAAATAAAGAAGGTACAGCGTAATGAGCCAGCTAACACCTGCAGTAGACTCGCGTCCTATTTAATGTTCAGTTCATGCACGCCATCTTTAGTGTCTGGGAGCGAATTCCGTCCGCCATAGTTTTGGCTGCAAGAGACAATCCTGAGAGATGACTAAGAAAGCTGAAGACACGTGGGTGGGAAGACAAGGAATTATACTTACCTGAAACTCCGAGGCAACCATCTGGTGATACGAGGGACACCAGCTTGGCGCGCCTCCTGAACACGAGTCACAGGCAAATCAACAGGTGATCATTAATGCACATCTGTGTTGATAAAGCAATATAATCTTATCAACACACACTCCATCACACGCTGTGCAAGTGTACTTCACGTTAAGCTGAAGAAAAAAATACAAGAAATGTGGCGGAGGAAACTGAGAGGAGGATAAAGGAAACCAGGAGCGTCAGGTGTGCTCATGGCGACAGGTGTGTGAGGAAGAGTGGCCTATGAGCACATTCACTCTGGTCCAGGGGTGGGAAGGGAGAGGGGAGACGGGAGACGGGTGGGAAAGGGAGAGGGAGGGATTTGGTTAATGTATGGTGAACAGTTAATCAGTTGCTATTCTATTAATACCAGCTGAATACACAAACACAGAAACAAGTAGGGTAACACAAATTAGTCACGATAATACGATGGGCAAAGCTTCTTGTATGTTTTATAGTGCTGAATAAGGTAAGGAAATGAACAGACTCTCTCTCTCTCTCTCTCTCTCTCTCTCTCTCTCTCTCTCTCTCTCTCTCTCTCTCTCTCTCTCTCTCTCTCAACAGTGCCCCACTCTCCTCAGCTAAAGGAAATGTTTCGGATTCTTGCGTCGAAACTCGTGGCCTTTGCATCTCCTCCCGAGGGAACACCGGCAACATTCACTCCGCCGCCTGTTTCCGTTTGAATATACCAGTAGACAGTAACAAGGGTCTGATGAGGCTCGCGCGACACATGTCCTCTGAGCTTGTGCAAGAACAGATTCGAACACTGACCTTCCCTTCGTGACAGGAACACAGTCTTTCATTCAGGATTGCTTTTTCCATGGACCATTCCGAGTTACAAAGCCAATAGAGAAGTGCTGGAACACGTCACCTGTTCCCTTGATAGGTGACAGTAACTGGCGGCCGCTGTTTCAAATCCCGGCTCGGTGGCGTTGGGTTGTGTCATTGGAGCAGTTTCGTTGAAATAGGCAGGTGGTGTTTCCCTTCTTCAACTACATTCTTGTTTTTCTTGAGGTGTGTGTAGCGGTGACTATGTTATGCCTTGAGGGAGGGGCTTGCGAGGCTGACTTTCTCTATGGGGAGTTCCGAAGCTAGTCATTGCGAGTCAGCAAGACGAGAGCAACCTTAGCTCAGACCCGGAACAATGTCCGTGGCACCTTTTCCTCCAGCTGGGACTGAGGCGATATAACTGTGCCATGGAGGTGCGGTGTTGCCTAAGGAGTCATCAGGGCAGACTAAGGGAGGTAGAAAGATGACCGCGAGTGATAGAGAGGAGTCGAGAAAATAGAGAAAGAACGATTATAATAGGAAATAAAAGACCAAGAAAGACAGAAAAAGGACTGACGAAGATAAACGACTGATAATGATAAGAGCACAAAGGAAAACAGTAAGATGAGTGAGGAAAAATAAGAGGACCACAACAAATATATATATAAAAAAATAGACCTAAGAGGATAGATAAAGACCGAGGATAATTGGGAGACAATCAAGGAAAATAAAGACGAACTGTCATCATCCCTGGGACACCCTCCTGTCACCCTCCATAGTCTTCTTTTTCTCCTCCGACACCCACGCCAAGAATCCCTTAATGATTGGTGACTATATTTTTCAGTCTTTTAAAATATTTGGTAAGGAATATAAAGTGGTTCATAATAATGCTTCAAAACTACAAATTACTGTTATTACGCATATGCTGGTTAATAAACTTTTTTGTTATTAATAAGAGCAATCAAAGGAAAAATGCAGTATAATTAAGAGAAATGCCAATTTATTTCCAGTGCAGTAAGGGTCTTATATATATACACCAATACTTAATGTATTTAATCTTAGTGAGAAAGAAAAAAATATCCAGAACTCTTCTTAACATTTCTCTTTCTCCTTACACAGGGCGTCTTCTGTCTCCTAAAGGTAAGCAGGTGCTCCTCCCTCATCACAACTCCACTGATGAGAGCAGGTATGTTGTCAAAGTCTTATTTTCCTCCCTGATCCCTTTCTCCCTCCAGTCGTGTTGCGCCGCCATTACGTAACTCACTCGCTCTCCCGTCTGGGGCAAAGTTTATCAGGATCACTTTCTTGGGCTGAATGGCAGCCGGAGTTGTTCTTCAGGATAGTAAAGTTATTCGAGGCAGAATTAAGATAATTTTAATAATGATGATGATAATGATACTACTACTCTTACTATTACTACTACTACTACTACTACTACTACTACTACTACTACTACTACTATTATTATTACTACTACTATTACTACTGCTGCTACTACTACTACTATACTACTACTGCTGCTGCTGCTGCTGCTGCTGCTGCTGCTGCAACTATTACTACTACTACTACTGCTACTGCTACTGCTACTGCTGCTACTACTACTACTACTACTACTACTACTACTACTACTACTGCTGCTGCTGCTGCTGCTGCTGCTGCTGCTGCTGCTGCTGCTGCTGCTGCTGCTGCTGCTATTACTACTACTGCTACTACTACTACTGTTACTACTACTACTACTACTACTACTACTACTACTACTACTACTACTACTACTACTACTACTGCTGCTGCTGCTGCTGCTGCTGCTGCTGCTGCTGCTGCTGCTGCTGCTGCTGCAGCAGCAGCAGCAGCAGCAGCAGCAGCAGCAGCAGCAGCAGCAGCAGCAGCAGCTGCTGCTGCTGCTGCTGCTACTACTACTACTACTACTACTACTGCTACTACTTATAATAATAATAATAGTAATAATAATAATAATAATAATAATAATAATAATAATAATAATAATAATAATAATAACAATAATAATAATAACCCCCAGGCATAGATAAAAGAAACACATTAAGATTATACTAAAATGGAGTATAAAGAAAAAAAAGAAAAAAAACTAGTAATTGAAAGTAGTTATGAAAATAGGACGCACGTAGGCAGCAGCAGCAGACATGTACAGTAACAAAAGATGGTCATTACAGCAGTACACATTATACCGCCAGACTATTGCTGCACTGCTCCGCGTCGTGTGTAGGCAGCAGGTACAAGCCACGCCTGTCCTATAGACCTGAAAGTTTATTGGCAATCATCACTTTTCCTTTACATTTTGAGCTATTAAAAGTATGTGGTTTGTATTAATCAGTGTACTGGATACTTTGCTGCAATACATGACGTGTTAAGAAGCAAGAATGAAGGCCCAAAAAAGGCAAAAAAAGTGAGAGAAAACCCACTCTTACGTTGCCGATCCAAAAAAGAAACAATAGGGAATGAATCAAAGCAGTCGGTCTATTTAGTTGCTGTTGGCTTTCTTTTTGTCATTGTTGGTTAGAAAGCAATATTCGTATTTGGTTAAGCTTGGTAAAGTTTGAAGGAGTGTTTGATCTGTCGTCGGTATTATGGTATAAGCCTGCCGTGTTTCATGGTGAAGGGAAAAATTATCCTGCTGACGTGCCTTTGTGTAGCAGTTTACATGTGGGTACGTAGGCAAGTAGGTCTCTCTCTCTCTCTCTCTCTCTCTCTCTCTCTCTCTCTCTCTCTCTCTCTCTCTCTCTCTCTGCCAAGTCACTCTCTGACACTGCACTTCGCCCCACGAGAGAAAGTGCTCACAGAATAAAATATGAAGACCCACAAACGCTTTACTAATTGCCTTTTCTGTTTCTTTTTGCAGTGTTTCCAGTTTTTGTGTGTCTGGGTATCTCTGTCTGTCTGTCCGTCTGTCCGATCGTCTCTCTGGTTGGATGTCTGTCTGTTTGCCTGTTTATCTGTCTGGATGTGTATGTATCTTCTGCCCATCCGTCTGTGTGTCTGTGTGTCTGTCTCGGTGTTTGTCTCAGGTATCACTATTTGTTTGTCTGTTTCCTTATCTGTCTATTGGTCTTTGTCTTTTTTTCTCTGTCTGCCTGTCTCCCTGTCCTAAATCTCTCTCTCTCTCTCTCTCTCTCTCTCTCTCTCTCTCTCTCTCTCTCTCTCTCTCTCTCTCTCTCTCTCTCTCTCTCTCTCTCTCTCTCTCTCTCTCTCTCTCTCTCTCTCTCTCTTTTTTGTATGCCTTCTTTTTCTCAGTCTTTTTGTCTTCTCCTTCGCTGCCTTGCAAAGAAAGATTACTATTTTCTTTCATTTTCATTATATTTGTCATTTTTACTTCCTCCTCGTCCCTGTTTTCCTCCTCCTCCTCCTCCTCCTCCTCCTCCTCCTTCTTTCAATTTAATGCCCTTTTTTGCATGGCCTCAATTTCTTTCTTTCTATATTATTATTATTATTATTTTTTTTTTTAATATTTCATAGTTCTTCGTATTCTCTCTCTCTCTCTCTCTCTCTCTCTCTCTCTCTCTCTCTCTCTCTCTCTCTCTCTCTCTCTCTCTCTCTCTCTCTCTCTCTCTCTCTCTCTCTCTCTCTCTCTCTCTCTCTCTCTCTCTCTCTCTCTCTCTCTCTCTCTCTCTCTCTCTCTCTCTCTTTCTCGGGCTTCATACAATCAAGCTTCACTCTCTCTTCCGGGAACAAAAGATTCTATAGAGTTCAACGTCGATCAGCCTTCCTCTCACGTTTCCTTTCTCCTCCTCCTCCTCCTCCTCCTCTTCCTCCCCTTCCTCCTATTTCCCCTGTTGTACCTCGTATCCTAGAGTACGTTTAGTAACAAGAGCGTCCTCCAATACGTGCCGCAGTAAACTCTGGCGTGTGTGTGTGTGTGTGTCTGTGTGTGTGTGTGTGTGTGTGTGTGTGTGTGTGTATCAGTACTCTATTTTTTTCCTTCTTACTCTCATGTTTTTGGTAATTTTAACTTTCCTACTATTTTTTTTTTTTTTAAGGAAGAATTTTACACTTCTTCTTTTCAAACTCTTACTTTTTTTTATTTCAACATATTTTACTTCGGTTTATTTAGTTTATAAAAGTTTATAAAAGTTAATGGAAGCACTACATATATTAATACTTTTTTTTCAGGCTGCACCGTTGTCTTAAAGCTCAACCAATTTAAAATAAGAAGAAAAAAATCTACACACAAAAAAGTAAATTAAAACAAAGAAATGAAAACACGAACATAACAGAAGATGACAAAATACTGAGAATAAAAAAAAAAACTAAAAACATTTAAAGACTTAATAACAAAACGACAATACAATAAGACACAGAAGAGAAAAACAACACCAACGACTGACTGCTGAACGTCCCCACTTTCCAGGAGACAAAAAGTGGAGACACAGACAGAAAAGAATAGTGACACGTAAGAGGTAAAGAGGATGAGGGGAGGGGAAACGAGGGATAATAGAACCCAGGGGAAGGGAGGAAGGGAGGAAGGGGAAGAGTGGACAGAAGGAGTGCACTGGGGAGGAGGAAGGAGAGGAAGAGTAGAGACAAGGGGTAATAGGAAAAGGCAGAAAATAGGAATGAGGTTAACATGGAGGCGAGCGGAGGTGGAAGCGAAGGGTACACGGGGAGCGACAGGCGATGAAAGGCGAAGGGAGGCCGCGAGGGGAGGAGGAAACGATGCCAGAAGGTCCAGAGAGAACAAGTTGAAGGGGAGATGGAGTGAGGGGAACTGGTACGAAGAGAGAGAGAGAGAGAGAGAGAGAGAGAGAGAGAGAGAGAGAGAGAGAGAGAGAGAGAGAGAGAGAGAGAGAGAGAGAGAGAGAGAGAGAGAGAGAGAGAGAGAGAGAGAGAGAGAGAGAATGTACGTGTGAGTGTGTTTGGAAGTATGATTAAGTTACCTGAACAACGAGGTCATGCTATTGTTAAGGGCACCGTCAGGTGTTGATGCTAACGTGCGACACTCACTCTCAATGTGTTCAGCGTTCTTAATTCAATTGTATGTTCTATGATCTGCTCAATGTCAATTAAATATAAGGAGATTGGCAGCATTTCAATTAACTCAAGATTAAGGCGCATGTTCTTGATTCTCTCATCACGACTTTTTTTCATAGTCTACAGAGGTGATTAATCGGTTTTCCAAGAATGCTTCTTCACTGATAATGCAGAATACTTATTGATTTATCACTAGAATTACGAAAAACATCTCTGAAAGCCTCGATAATCTCCATTACACTCTATTAAAAAGTAGTGGAGGTTAGTCACCGAAAAGTTTAAGACAAAGGAACAAAATAGTGTGAGTGAAGAAAGTTAAGTACTTGAAACAAGTTAAGACTACGGTAAGGCGCTTCCTCTCCCGCCTTGAATCAGGATCGACCTAAGTGATTTTAGAACGTGCACTGAGTATTGTACCGCAGAGAGAGAGAGAGAGAGAGAGAGAGAGAGAGAGAGAGAGAGAGAGAGAGAGAGAGAGAGAGAAGTAAAGGTTGGCAATGGTATGTAAATCTTCCCACATTGTTTGTTTGTCTTACTATGAGAGAGTCAGGTGTCCTTTAGATGCACTTACGGATACACTCAACAATACGTAAAACACACACACACACACACACACACACACACACACACACACACACACACACACACACACACACACACACACACACACACACACACACACACACACAAAAGAAGCACTAGTACACAGTTTTAAGCGTTTCTCAAAATTATTCGGTGAACCATTCAAGAAAAAAAGAAAAAAAAGGGAAAAGATTACTCCTAAAAGTACCGTAAAACTCCTTGAATGGGGAACGATTTCGAGCGAGGGTGATGACTGTGATGATGGTTTGAAAGAGGACGAGAAAAAAAAGAAACGAGGAGGGAGGGAAGGAGGGAGGGAAATAAAGGGAGAAAAGGAGGGAAGGTTGAAGGGCAGTAGGGGAGGGAAGAGGAAAAGTAGGAAGTAGGAACTGGAGATTACTTGTAAGTGGAGGGAAGTAATGGGGAGTAAGATTCGCAGCTGAGAAGATTATTACGTTGAAAAATTGAGATAATAAAGTCAGTGTAAGGTACTGGCCCTCGTGACTTTAAAGACGATTGATCCACGCTACGAGTATACTGATGCAGTCAGATTTGATAAGGATTAAAAAAAAGAGAGATAGGAAGAAATCGTTTCTCAAATAGAAGTGTACATGTCTACAAGATACCAAGTGATTAGGCGGTTAGACAAAAGGAAGCATATGAAGAAGATAGATGAATACATGGATAGCGATGGATGAATACAGGTAAATACGTTTTATACAAGGACTACCACGTGTAGGTGTAGCGGCCTTTTTTCATCTTTCCGTATGTTTTTGTCAACCACGGCTGGAGTCCTGATCGCCAGTAATGCCCCCTGCGCTCATGTCCTTGTCCGATGTATGGGTGAGGCTAAGAGCTTCCACGCGCCGCTCACCCATCACCTTCTTGCTCAAGCCGGACAGTTACTGCTCGCCCATCACTGAGGTCTTTTGCAACACAGCACGGCGCGAACCTCAGCCTGCCAAGTGTGTGTGTGTGTGTGTGTGTGTGTGTGTGTGTGTGTGTGTGTTATGGACAGTAAGACAAATAAAGCCGGTTGATACAGACAGACAGAAACATAGGCATACAGACATCACACACGCACTCACACACACACACACACACACACACACACACACACACACACACACACACACACACACACACACACACACACACACACACACACACACACACACACACACACACACACACACACACACACATGTGTACATACATACGGGTAAAGCACACCCACGCAGAGAGAGAGAGAGAGAGAGAGAGAGAGAGAGAGAGAGAGAGAGAGAGAGAGAGAGAGAGAGAGAGAGAGAGAGAGAGAGAGAGAGAAAGGACCATATATGCGTGGGAGAAGGAAAACTGAAAAGAGGAGAAGGAGGAGGAGGAGAAGGAGGAGGAGGAGGAGAAGGAGGAGGAGGAGGTCATGACTCAGTTACTCAGTTTCTAACTCTTCAAGTCGAGGATGAGTCACCGGGGACTTGGCCGCGGCTCAGAAGGGCACCGGGAAGCGTCTGGGGGAGTGAGGGGGACCTTGAGCTGCTGGGATCACTGTACCGCCCTTAGGGACTCCACCTGCAGGGCCTCATTAAGGACAGGTGTGTGTTATCCCCGGGGGCCATTCGTGCAAGTGTGGATGTCGTCTGTGGTGGTAAATTACGCTTTAATCAGAACGTGTTTTCCACAGGTGCGCTCTTTGTGCAGTATCTTCTTTCTCCTCCTCCTCCTCCTCTTCCTCCTCTACCCACCAGGTACTCCTCCACCTTCACCTTCTAAGCTGCAATCTCCCTGTAAATCTCGCGCTTACATCTTCCCCTGTCCCCTGCAGGTGCCTTTAAACACCTGTGACATTCGCGAGATTGTTTTGGTATTCGCCCTTAAGTTTGACTCCTGCTGGCTCACTGTTACCTTTCACCCTCCATGCCATCGCCATCTGCTCGCCTCACGCACTCTAGGGCTATCTGTCCCTCGCTGTCTATGCCATATGTCTTTTTTTTTTTTTTTCATCTCACACTCGCTGTTTTCTCCTCCAGCTGCTGTTGCTTCCGTCACAAGAATTTCCATCACGCATCCAATCTATCACGCCCTTGCCTCCTCCGCCGCCTGTTGTCTCCAATCACATTTCAAGATGTTACCTCACTCACTCACTCACTCATTCACTTACCACAGGTTATTCATCTCTTTCCCTGCATCTTTCCTCCCTCTCTTCCTATTCTTCCTCCTGCTCGTCCTTCACCATCTTCACTACCACGAACTACTCCCCTCAAACGCTTTTCTCTTTTATGATCTAATGTATCTTATCTTGTCATCCCTCTCCCCACTCCCGCCTCTCTCTCATCCCCTCCCAGCAGCTTCCTCTTACCTCTCTGCTTCTTCCGGGTTTGGATCGTTTCTCTCAAGGCTTGGACACGTTTGGTAAACCTTTCCCTGCGTCGATCTGATGGAGGAATAAAAGTCGATGGTAGTCTAATACTTAGGTAAATACAGACCACTTCAATTTACAGTGAATGTACCAGTAAGCTTTCCTAGTATTACATGTGTGTGTGTGTGTGTGTGTGTGTGTGTGTGTGTGTATATGATGCATTGTTTTCTTTATATAGATCTGTATCTCACGGAATAGAGAGAGAGAGAGAGAGAGAGAGAGAGAGAGAGAGAGAGAGAGAGAGAGAGAGAGAGAGAGAGAGAGAGAGAGAGAGAGAGAGAGAGAGAGACTGTATGTGTTTGCAAGTGAGAGGAAGGAGGTGGATGGAGGTGGAGAAGGCAGCAAGAGAGAGAGAGAGACGGGGGGTAAGAAAGGGGAGGGAAAGGTGGATGAGGGGTGAGGGGGAGGGGCTGGAGGGAGGAGAAAGGTGGGGGGAAGGGGTGATGTAAGGTAGGAGGTATTGAGTTTCCCTTCTTACCTCCAGCGCTGGGTCAAGGAAAGAGGGAAAATGGGCCAGGAATGCCTCGTTTCCTCTCTCTCTCTCTCTCTCTCTCTCTCTCTCTCTCTCTCTCTCTCTCTCTCTCTCTCTCTCTCTCTCTCTCTCTCATACAGTCATACACGTAAATGTTCTAGCAGACTTAGGATCAGAAGGTGTCACGTGAATTGTTTTCAAAGTCAGCCTCTGTTTCTCTTCTGCGTCACTTCTCACCTCAGTCAGCGCGGGCGGGGTGTGAATGTAACTGCGACACCACTGCAAGCGAGGTAAAGCGCGTCACGTGTTGTGTCAGGGTGGCGGGGCGGAGCGGCAGGAGGAGGAGGAGGAGGAGGTAGAGAAGCGAGCACATAAGAGGGTCATGAGTTTCGCATTCCTCTCCTTACTGTGGCTTCCTATTTTAACTGGCTGCGTGTCACTATTTCCTCCTCCACCACGAGCACTATTCCCAGGGTCTCTGCCTCCTTCTCTTTCCAAGTTGTTACCATGACTCTACTCGTCGATGTCTTCTCCGTCGTCTCCGCCTTCCTCCTCGCTGCCGCCGCCACCAATACCTGTTCCTAAAATCACTTTCTCACTCTTACTGTCTAGCACAACGTTCCTTAGTGTGAGTTTCTCTTTCCTCCTTCTTCTTATGCCTTCTCTCGTTGTACTTCTTTCCCTTCTCACCTGTAATTGGGTGTCTTTTGCTTACTTATTATATGTCTTATTACTTGGTTTGTGTATTGATATTGTGTGTGTGTGTGTGTGTGTGTGTGTGTGTGTGTGTGTGTGTGTGTGTGTGTGTGTGTGTGCGTGTGCGTTTATCTTTCACTTACCTATCTCCGTTTCCCTGTCCATCTATCCAGTGATTTACCTGTCTATCCGTCTATTTCACTGCCTACCTACAAGCCTTTCTAATGACTCATCTTTCTATCTGCGTATCCATCTATTCGTCATTAGCCTGTCCACCTGCCTTCCTACTCACCTATCATGTACCTACCACATAATTAAGGAGGCTGTGAGCAGAGTCAGCCTCCTGTAATCACATTTTACCAAGAGAACCACCAGGAGGAGGAGGAGGAGGAGGAGGAGGAGGAGGAGGAGGAGGAGGAGGAGGAGAAGCAGGAGGAGGAGGAAGAGGAGGAGGAGGAGTGTAGCACAAAGAACTGACGTCGACTGTATAACCAAGAGAAAGGAAAGTTACCTCATGAAATGGAAAACCATCTCTGAGCTGATAGTGTCCTAGTTACACTCACGCACAACTCCAACTACTACTACTACTACTACTACTACTACTACTACTACTACTATTACTACTACTGTCCCTGTTACAAGTGCTCCTGTTTTTGTCTCCTACTTCTTGTTGCTTTGTTATTGTTGACGTGTGAGAGGGCGAGACTCAGGAGCACGTGGCTCGGCGCTTCACGTGGCTGGGTTGAATTGCAGTAAACATTGCACGTGCCTCGCTCTTACCTTCTCTGCGCTATAAATGTCCTGTTGCCACTGACGACTAAGAGGGAGAGGAGGACTGTGGGAGTGACTGAAAGGAGGGAAAGGGAGAGGGAAGAAATACAACGTCATTTGTCACTTGCATTAGGTTACGCATCCAAGCATAGCGTGTGTTTTGACTGGCTGGCTTTACCTCGCTTGATCCTCCTTCCTCAGTCTTGCCATGATTCTCCATTTACGCTTATCCTTGCTTGCTTGCTTCCTTGCTTCCTTGCTTCCTTTCTTCCGTGTCTTTATTCTGACTCATTCAGCGTGTATGGATCTTCTTACATTTATCTTTTTTTTTTTTCCGGTGCTATCCCTCACTCACGGTGTCTCCTCCTCTTCCTCCTCCTCCTCCTCCTCCTCCTCCTCCTTCTGCACGTCCCCTGTCCAGCAAATCTTCGCTGTTGCTTCATCTCCTTCTCCTTTGTTGAGTTCTCTTTCGTCTAACCTACTTTTCCACCTTCACTTCTCCCGCACCTTCCCACTCATTCACCTCGGCTTTCTCTCTCTCTCTCTCTCTCTCTCTCTC
The DNA here is from genome assembly GCF_035594125.1 of Scylla paramamosain. Taxonomy (NCBI): domain Eukaryota; kingdom Metazoa; phylum Arthropoda; class Malacostraca; order Decapoda; family Portunidae; genus Scylla; species Scylla paramamosain. The sequence continues at coordinate 8,640,448 of NC_087171.1, read as the reverse complement.
TCTCTCTCTCTCTCTCTCTCTCTCTCTCTCTCTCTCTCTCTCTCTCTCTCTCTGGAAGTGTTTTTAGCTGTGTAATCGCAACGGTCATTAAAACTTACTCCTATGTCATTTTGTTTGGGACAAAATATTAAGTACTAATTATTAGCTAGACGTAAATGTTGGACTACAGAGAGAGAGAGAGAGAGAGAGAGAGAGAGAGAGAGAGAGAGAGAGAGAGAGAGAGAGAGAGAGAGAGAGAGAGAGAGAGAGAGAAAGGTGGATGACTGAGGTCGAGAAAAAGAATTCCAAAAGAAAACTGGCTATTTTTTAAGATCCGGAATTTAGAAAATGGCAAAAAAATTCTGACCCCAAAATTTCCAGGGATATCACAGATTCATCTGTTACATAAACATGGATATATTTAAAGGCCTCCATCCCAAAATATAATTTTTTTGACAAATAACATTTAGCAACAAGGAAAGAACAGAAAATTTACTGACCCAATAACCTCTTCGTGTAAGTTCAGATAGGATTTTGAGCACATTATTCTGATATCTTTTACATAACAACTTAACCAGTGATGTTGAAAAAAATCTTAAAATTTTTGACACTTTTCAATAACTGTACCTAGAAAACATAAGAAAAAAAAACTCATCTGCATGAAAATAAATATTTTGACAGACCTAGAAAACTCCAGCAACAATTGGAATTAATCCAGAAACAAGGGCAATGCACTCTCTAAAAGTTCCCTTATTGTAGTTCAGACATTTCCCTTTTGTATCCATACATTTGATAACTTTTATAAAAGCAGCTTAACCAGCGACATTAAAAAAAATCCTGATTTTTTTTTTATCTGGAAGACAGCAGCATATTGCGGTAATTATGTTACGTAATTTCATGTTTATTAGAATATTTCATGAAATTTACTTGGCAAATTTATAAAAATGTAGGTTGACCCTTGCATTGTTCCGGTATATATTAATGCTTTGAAGGAACTCATTAAAAAATTGTTAATGAGCTCAGTCTTGTTTATTGAATTCATATATTGATTTAAGGACATAAAATGCATATGTGCAATCAGTTTGACTTGAATTTGAGATTCCCGTGTTGTTTCCTCACCTGCTGGTCTTTCCCTAGCTGGCTGGTGGTGGTGGTGGTGAAGAGGCGGTAACACACCCATCCACCATACATACTTGTTAATTAACCAACACAGAGACACCACATAAGTTAAGTCACCCAGTCCGTGGCTGCCACCGTCACCATCACTACCATTACTAATACTGTTGCATTTGCTACTACTACTACTACTACTACTACTACTACTACTACTGCTACTACTACTATTACTACTACTGTTGCTGCTGCTGCTACTATAACTACTATTGCTACTTTTACTATTGCTACTACTACATCTGCTACTACTACTGTTATCCAGCGGCTTGCTTCCTTCCCTGTCTCCCTCGACACCGTTACTTTCCCTTCCCTGTTTAGAAAGCCGGTCTGACAGCCCCCTCCGCCAGCCGCAAAAGCCATCCAGCATACACTACCTCCTTGAAGTCAGTCAGTCTCAGTGGCAGACCGCTGATTACTGCCCAATAGCACACAATTACGATCATATACACTCGGTCAGTCAGTCAGTCAGTCAGTTAGTTTGTTTGTCCCTCAAAGCACTCAAGTGGTCAATAGTTTTTCTCTTTTATCATGGATGTACGAGTATGTGCAAGTCACCAGCAACAGTCAACCAGTCATCCACGTTAACCAACCAGCCAGCCAACCAGCCAGCCAGCCAGCCAGCCGCTCCTTCCACTTACCTTCCACTCTCGCTTCCTCCCTCTCTTCCTTCCCCACATTCCGTCCCCCCCGCCCTCGTCGCCCCGTTCCCTCTCGAAGCCACCTCGGTTTGTTTGGGTTCGCTGTGGGTCTTTTTTGCTTCTTTACGACCTACTTAAGTTTGTCTGGGTGCGTTTTCTAAGGATTCCTTGTTGTGTCTTTTCTTACCGTTATTATTTTCTTAACGTCCTCAAGTTGACGGTGGGCGTGAGTGATGTGGGGACAGTGGAGGAAGAGGAGGTAGAGGGGTGAGTGTTAGTTTATTTATTCGTACTATATGAGTCTTGTCTTCTCAGTTGTTGTGGTTTTAAGATAACACCTGATATTCCTGACGTAAGAAAGAGCTATGGAGGAATTTAATACTTTCCTTCCTACGAGGTTATTCATTTGTGTCTGAGTGTGTGTGTGTGTGGAGAGAGAGAGAGAGAGAGAGAGAGAGAGAGAGAGAGAGAGAGAGAGAGAGAGAGAGAGAGAGAGAGAGAGAGAGAGAGAGAGAGAGCAAAGAAAATGAGAACGGAAGAACTCGTGCTTACATTACGCAGGCACGTGCTCGCCTCTTATCATTCTTTTTACACGGACTGATTAATTGTAATAGTTTCCGTGCGTAATTAAATTTTCTATTGTCTGCGCCGGAACGAGGACAGGTGTGAGGGGGCGGGGCGGGCAGGCAAAGGAGGGAGGAGCACCTTGAGGAGAGAGACAGAGACCTCTCCTTGGAGTAAGACCTTTATTATTAAACCAGTAACTCACGCTTTGGCCTTACATTGAACCAAAACCTCCAATACTTTACTTGCCTGTTCATTCACTGCACCTACTTGTATACGTGTGTGTGTGTGTGTGTGTGTGTGTGTGTGTGTGTGTGTGTGTGTGTGTGTGTGTGTGTGTGTGGAGAGTAACAAGTAGAAACAGTATATATCACTTTAATTAAGGGCTTTTTTTTCTAGTTTATTGCCAAGTGTTAGGTTTGAACAGGCTGTGTTGTTTTCGTTGTTGTCTGTGTTTTTTTCCTTGTTTTTATTAATAGTTATTTTCTTCATCGTTCTCCTGCTTCTTGTTCGTCTTCCTCTTGTTCCCGTTGTTCTTGCTGCTATTCTTGTTCATGTCCTTCTTATTCCCCCTCTTCCTCTTATTCGTCTGTCTTCTCACGAGTATCAGTGGTGTCGTCTCTACAGCAACAAAGGGCGTCTCTTCTGCACCTTGGCTTCCGCGGGTGTCGACCAGTGCCAGCGTCACGCGGATCTCCTTGGCACGTCCCACCGCCGCCGCCGCCACCACCACTTCCCTCCTGCGTCTCGGTGGCCGTGGCTGCTTGTCTCGTTGGCTGCATGACGGGAGGGATCCAGTCACCAGGCGCTTGAACCTGTTCTCTCTCTCTCTCTCTCTCTCTCTCTCTCTCTCTCTCTCTCTCTCTCTCTCTCTCTCTTTGACCTCATTTCGCTCCACTTTATGGCCCATGACCTCGTTTTAGTCTTGAACGACCTCCCTGTGACCCCATTTGAAGCGATTTGCGGTGACGACACTCGGCTCACTCCTCCTCCACCACCACCTACTCCTCCTCCTCCTCCTCCTCCTCCTCCTCCTCCTCCTCCTCCACCTCCTCCTCCTCCTCCTCCTCTTTGCCTTTACTTTCATTTGTGTCTGATTTACCTTGGTGGTTGCGTGGTTGTGTTGCCACCCGCCCGCCTCTCACCCACTCCTGCCCGCCCACTCCTCCCTCCCACTTCACCCGGTAACATCGCTGGCCGTGTTCGATGTGTTTGATCTTTTTTTTGTTTTGTTTTTGTCTTGTTGGTTATATATATGTTCTTTTTCTTTTCAGCGGTCATGTTAACTTTTTTTTTCTTTCATCAGTGAGGTATTCAGGTGAAGGATTACTTTTACTTCCTCTTATTGCAGTGAAGTGAGTGACGGACTGACTGACTTGTTTCTATGCATGATTTACCATTTGTGCTTTAGTTACCTACCCATCTGTCAACCCACCAACACATCAGCATTATTATTATTACTTACTGTTGCTTCTTTAATATCTTACGTCTTACATCATTAAAACTTTCCTCTATAATGACTATTGTTTCCATGCATGCTATTCACGACCCATCATCATCATCCCCCGGTGTGACCCACTGCTTCTTAGTCCTAGTGACCCACCACCTAGTTCTAGTGACCCACTGTCGGGTGTCCGGTGACTCACAGCTCGGCGCAGCGAACTTTCCCAACTGCCTTTTACTTTTCACATACTTATACAGGTGTTGGGAGTGCGCAAGAACTTATCTTTTTGTGCAGCGTGTCAGTAATCACGACTCGCAGCGAGGCTCGGATGACCACTAACGGTGCTCAGGGCAGAGGTTGTGGTCAGTTCATGAGATAAGGCCTCGTATTCTTACACGCTTTGGATTCTCACCAGGACTATTTTCAAGGGAAACAGAGATGATTAGGAGGGTGCTCATGAATGTTTTTCCTGTTTAAATTGCAGAGACATAGTTAAGATATCACTAGAATTATGAAAACACGCATGAAAACCTGAATGGCCTCCACTAGACCCTGTTCAGAGTAGTCGAGATTAGACACCGAAACGTTTGAGAATGTGGCCCAATGGCAAGCCGCCGAACACTTCTTCGGTGACCCTTGCCTCCCCTCATCTCTCATCTCCCTTCCCTTGGTAACCTGTGACCTGACGTGGGCAGTTTCTCTTGCGGGGGAGGTCCTGCAGCTGGGTGGAGCCTTGACAGCTGTGACCTCTCAGTTCCCGCGCCTTGAGGACCGCTGGAACACGACGCTGCTTGCTTGCCTCAGGCTCCCAATGCACACAAATTACAAGGCATGTTTTACTTACCGTATTCATTACAGCGGGATTTGAAGGGCGGCTCCTCCTTCACAGAGTATTACGTAACGGGATATCTAGGCCAATGAAAGACGAATGGTGATTATAATAATAGAAATGATATATAATGATAAAGATAATTCCATTTTTCTCGTGACATAAGCAGTTGAATGCAAAGATGCGCAGGGAGCTGATAATGAAGAGAAATTACAGTTATATGATGAAAGAAGATGAATGATGCATTACAATACACTTACAAATTAACAATAGTGTAAAACCATTTTATAGAAGGCGACCTGCGCATTTATTAAACATATTAAGAGAGAGATAGAAGCCATGCCTAACGAGACAAGGTGTTACTAAGAGAACTCTGCCAAGGCGGAGTAAAAGCTGATTGTCCTTTGCGAGATCGTCTTCTTGTCCTCTTGCGTGGCAGCGCCTGGGAGGGGCGGCAGCAGCGTGGCGGCGTCACACACAGGGTCTTTAAACACTTTGTTCCCTAATACTATTTTTAAACACGCAGATAATTAATCGTATTGCCATGGGTGCTTCTTCTATTGATGGTGCCAGATTGTTGTTATACAAAAGCTAGAACCAGGAAAACACCCTTGAAAATCCCCAAAGCCTCCACCAGAGCTAATTGAAAGTAGTGGAGACAAAACGACAAAGCGTCTGAGAATGCGGAGCACGAGGCAGAGACACAGGAGGCAGAAGTCCTTGGTACGTGCGTCGTGAATCGGAAAACATGTCAGTATCACGAAACATTTTTATGTAATATTATCAAGCGACGTTGCCAAGGTTGCTTAGGAGTGATTTGGTGGTGACGTTTTGGCGCAGCGCTGCTTTCATTGTCGCAGAGACGTGCTTGTATGTGTGTGTGTGGGTATGTGTGTGTGTGTGTGTGTGTGTGTGTGTGTGTGTGTGTGTGTGTGTGTGTGTGTGTGTGTGTGTGTGTGTTTGTGTGTGTTGCTTTGTTTTCGACGCAGTTCTAACACATAAACGAGCAGGCATCTCAAAACTTCCGCATTTTTAGCACTTTTTTTTCGCCTTCTTTTTCTCCTGCAAGACATGTTAGTTAAAACTTGGCGCCTCACCTCGCCTCGCCTGGCCACTCTTGGGCGTCGCTGTCGTCTTGTCCGTGCAGGCAAGTGTGTGTGGAGGCCGCTCTCAGTCTTGGCCAGAAGTCAATTTCGTAACGCTCTCTGATCACTCACAAAGGAGATGTTTTGGGTGTTGTTGCTTCGTCAAGGATACACCTGCTGTAGATACGCGCACGTCCCTTATTTTTAAACGCGTTGGACTCTCAAACTTGTTCAAAGGTCGCGGAAAACAGCAGTTGGGTTCTAAAGGTTGTACAGCTTCTTTGTCAATCTATCATTAAATCATGAAAGCACCCGAGAATAAAAAATAAAAAAAAAGTAAAATCTCTTTAAAAGTAGTCGAGTTGTAATACCCCAGGTTATTATCAGCGCTCCTGTTGCTGATTCAAGTGAATTTTCAGCACAGTTTCATCTGACACTTCCATGCCATACATTTTCTTTTCTTTTTTACCACTTTCATGTACGGACGCTAAACTTCACCAGTCTCTTTCTCTCATTTTCTTTAAAGTACATCAGCTTTCTAACTCTTTTGTTCAACACTGCTCATTTTAATGTTTATCTTTGTATCTACATTCATGCTCGTCTGTCTGGCAAAGGATTCACGTTTTCCCATATAATTATTCCCTTGTCTATTTAATTAACATTGTTTTTACTCAGTTGCATAACCTAACATTACCTATGAATATGGATGTGAGAGTATGTACGTACATATGTAACTTACCCATCTTCAACACACACACACGCACACACACACACACACGTACACACCATACAAGTTGCCACCTTCTCCCGGCGTCCTTCAGGCGTAGAAAAAAAATAAGAGAAAGAAAAAGAGGTTTCTCCGTAAGGAAAGAGAAAGAGAGGAACTGTTACGTTGGGTTGCGTCTTCCTCGCTCCAGGCTGATTCCCACGCACACGCTACGCACACATCTTACGTACGTACGTGTGTGTGTGTGTGTGTGTGTGTGTGTGTGTGTGTGTGTGTGTGTGTGTGTGTGTGTGTGTGTGTGTGTGTGTCAGAGAGGGATACACACAAGAACAGAGACGTATGATATGATAGATAAATAGATAGATAGAAAGAGAGAGAGAGAGAGAGAGAGAGAGAGAGAGAGAGAGAGAGAGAGAGAGAGAGAGAGAGAGAGAGAGAGAGAGAGAGAGAGAGAATATATTAGGAAGTAGGTGGGTTGATAGATAGGTAAAATAGTAGAGAAATAGTTAGGTAAGGAGAGAGAGAGAGAGAGAGAGAGAGAGAGAGAGAGAGAGAGAGAGAGAGAGAGAGAGAGAGAGAGAGAGAGTACCGTTTTAGGTGGTTCCGTTATCATAGCGGACCGTTCAGTCTCTCTCTCTCTCTCTCTCTCTCTCTCTCTCTCTCTCTCTCTCTCTCTCTCTCTCTCTCTCTCTCTCTCTCTCTCTGCCTTTGTTTACACATGCATGCGACGCAATAGAGAGAGCCAGTGTTGACAAGCATGAACCGGCGAACTGCAGAGTTGAGGACGATACGAGGAGGAGTAGGAGTAGGAGGAGGAGGAGAAGGAGGAGGCGGAGGAGGAGGAGGAGAAGGAGGAATTTTATAGACCAGGCCGTGAGGGGAGAAGGTGAGAGGAGAGGGAGGAGGAGGAGGAGGAGGAGGAGGAGGAGGAGGAGGAGGAGGAGGAGGAAGAGGGGCAAATGACCTCGACCTGACACAACTTCCCTTCCTCCTCCTCCTCCTCCTCCTCCTCCTCCTCATCCTCCTCCTCCTCCTCCTCCTCCTCTGCATCATCATATATCAGCGACCTTTACCTCTTACTTACTTGCCCTTGTTTCTATCTATTTTTTTTTATTCTTGTTTCTTGAAGCTCGTTTTCTTACAAGGTCTCATTGCCTAGTGGTTTGTTAATACCTGTGTGTGTGTGTGTGTGTGTGTGTGTGTGTGTGTGTGTGTGTGTGTGTGTGTGTGTGTGTGTGGTGTGTGTGTGTGTATACTTTGAGGACAAAAACTGTAAAGGTCGTTGGTGTGTGTGTGTGTGTGTGTGTGTGTGTGTGTGTGTGTGTGTGTGTGTGTGTGTGTTTACATATATTTTTCTCATCACCACTTTCTCTTTCGCGCTTGCACTAATATTTTTTTTTCTAACTCTCCCATTACCTTCGCCATCACTATCACTACCGCCACACAACAGCAGCTTCACCACCACCACCACCACCACCACCACTACTACCACCACCATCACGGCCATCAACACCACATTCCATTCATTCCTGTTTTATTATTTTTTCCTCATATTGCCACATCAACTCGTATCGGGAGACTTGTTGCTTGCGTTCGCCTTTGTTTTGCTTTTGTTGAGCGTCACCAGTTGTTGCTTGCCACGTGGTGTTGCCTCAAGGTGTTGCTCCTCCTCCTCCTCCTCCTCCTCCTCCTCCTCCTCCTCCTCCCCCTCCTCCTCCTCCTCCTATTTTTCCTCCTACTCCTCCTCCTCCTCTTCGTCTACTTTAGCACATATGTCAACCCTTGGCAGTAGTAGTAGTTGTAGTATCAGCAGCAGATGTAGTGTGAGTGATAGTAAAAGCATTAGTATTAGTATTAGTATTAGTAATAGTAAGCACATGCACGCTCTAGTAAAACACACACACACACACACACACACACACACACACACACACACAAACAAACACTTTATCGTGAAGCTTTTCCTCCTTTTAATATGAATGCATGCACTATCAACATCATCACCACCACCACCACCGCCACCGCCACCACGACTACCACACCATCACTGCCACCACCACTACCACCACCATCAGTTTCCTCCCGGACGCAAGGTGAGGCAAGAAAGGTGTGTCCGTGTCAAGAGATAACGGGTCCCCGGGATGCACCCAACATAAGGAGGAAGGAAGGACACGGACACCTAGCTAAGAATCCTGATATCCTTCCTTTTCCTCCTCCTCCTCCTCTTTATCCTTCTCTCCCTACATCTCTTTCTTCTTCTTTTGCAAGATGAGTGTTAAGTGAGGGAAAATAACACAAATACTTATATATGTTGATATCTTCCTCTTTCCTCTTCCCTCCTCCTCCTCCTCCTCCTCCTCCTCCTCCTCCTCCTCCTCCTCCTCCTCCTCCTCCTCCTCCTCCTCTTCCTCCTCCTCCTGCTCCCACCTCATCCTCATCCATTCTCGACAGGTGGCATTTCCTTTCCAGTGTGGTGGGTGGAAGGGAAGGGTGTGGTAGAGGAGATGGAGGAAGAGGAAGAAGAGGAGGAGCAGGAGGAGCAGGAGGAGGAGGAGGTGGAGAAGGTGGAGAAGTCTTAGCCACACCCACTCACAAAAACCTCCACACACCGACCTCCTTATTTCCCTTTCATTCCTGTTGTACGTAGTTTCTCTCTCTCTCTCTCTCTCTCTCTCTCTCTCTCTCTCTCTCTCTCTCTCTCTCTCTCTCTCTCTCTCTCTCTTACAAAGCACCGAACCACAGCAGCAGCAGCAGCAACACACTTTCACCTTACATTTTCCCACCTTCGTTTTAAACCACTTGAAGTAGAGAGAGAGAGAGAGAGAGAGAGAGAGAGAGAGAGAGAGAGAGAGAGAGAGAGAGAGAGAGAGAGAGTGAAAACCAGCACAGAGCCTCGTCATTTGGTGCCAGGTCTCCTCAGTAGTGCCTGCTCGTTCACTGACTGCCTGGCTGGGTGGGTTTGTAGGGCGGCAAATCACTAACATGGAAACGCTAGATAGAGCGAGGTAGGTTGGAGGAGACGGTTCGGTCAAGGTAGCGTAGCCCCATATAGCCCGTGTTACGTCATTGCGCCCAGATGGAGGCTTGGCGGAAGGTCACCTGTGTGTGTGTGGGGGGTATAACAAGTGCGGTGTTGTGGTGTCGACTCCAGGCAGCACTTTCCTTTTTCTCCTTTTCCAGTTGGTTGGATATATTTCATGATTCCCTTGATGGTGTTCTTGGTAAATCCTTCCTTACCTTGACATTAGCATCGTCTGGTTTGCTTGCGTGATGGAGGTGGCGTTGCTTTTCCTCTGTGTGCCTTTTGCCTTCTCTTTCTCCTCCTGGATGCCTTCTTTGGGTTAAGTCTCTCTCTCTCTCTCTCTCTCTCTCTCTCTCTCTCTCTCTCTCTCTCTCTCTCTCTCTCTCTCTCTCTCTCTCTCTCTCTCTCTCTCTCTCTCTCTCTCTCTCTCTCTCTCTCTCTCTCTCTCTCTCTCTCTCTCTCTCTCTCTCTCCGTAGGTAAAAATGATCGTCCTAGTTGTCATGCACATATATGTCAGTGTACTTAATAGGAGCGTCATGAGACGATTGCACCACGGAAACTACCCCTTCGCTCATGACTCGACGGCGGCCTCCAACACCACCACCACCACCACCACCACCACCACTACCACCACCACCATTCTTCCCTTTCACTATTTACCATCGTCAGCCTTCGTCTCTTCCTTCTCTCCCATTTACCGTCTTCCAGCCTTCGTTCTCAAGTCCTTTCCCTTCCCTTCTGCTTCGTTCTTCTCCTTCACCATCACCCCCACCAGCAGACATCACCATCAGCTGCTCCATATTTACCAAGATTCCCTCGACACTGTGCACCATCCTGTCAACACCAGCTGCCGCCAGTAACCTCATAATGCCATACTCAGGTACCATTTGCAATATCGGCGTCGCAACGGACATCGATACCACCACAGCAGTCCCCTGTCACCACCACCACCTCCACCCCCACCATCTGCTCCACCATCACCTCCACCACCTCCTCCTCCTCCACCCCCGCCGCCACCAGCACCACTGCGCAGTAAGGTTGTGTAATACACTTTCAATACTTTCTCTCGCAGCGCCCGTCATGGTGACCCACTTCTCCGCCTCACTCCTGTTTCTCAATTTTCAGCAACACTCCGTTAGTTTCTAAGCGAACTAACTAAGAGTATGTTTGGAGGGTCCTGTCTCTAGGCAGCCTAACCTTTTCTTAAGAAGCGGGAGGTCAAAACAAGGATGTGGTGTTTTTTTTCCAGAAGGACGTTTTTTTTATCTTTCTTTCTCTTTGAGGCTGTTGGGTTTTTAGGGCAAAAGACATGAAGTCGTTCGTTATTGTGGGTGAGATATTTACTCAGAGTAAGAAAGCAAGCTAATCAGATGAGGACACGCCGCTGGTGTTCTTATTGTGCCAGAGAGAGTTGCCTCACGTGGTGCGAGTGAGCCAGGGCCAGCGGCGGCACAGGAATGCGGCGACGGAGGGCGCGAGGCCGGGGAAGTAGACCGTCCGTCCGTCTGTCCGTCCGTCCGTCTTTCACTCTTACCGCTGTTGATTTATTGCCCCCTGACTGTCCCACGAATTAGAATGAAGACCAGACCTGTTTCTCCATCGTATTTGTTGTGGTGGCAAAGAGCAAATGCCCGTCAGCGCGAAGTGACCTCCGGAGGCCCTGGAAGCCGACATCACGTGACGTATATAAAGTATGTCGGTGAAAGGAAGAGGCAGAGCCGGGACGTCACGCAGAGAGTGCTTGCATGTATGCAGGCTGTTCTGGCAAGAAATCCGTCTGTAGGTGAAAGGTGCTGGCATAAACTTGAGGCTGGCGGCGGCGGCGGTGGTGGTGGTGAAGGCGGTGATGGTGGTGGTAGTGGAGGAAGTGAAGGCGTGGATTTCGTCCTTCACAGCAGCTGGAGAGAGAGAGAGAGAGAGAGAGAGAGAGAGAGAGAGAGAGAGAGAGAGAGAGAGAGAGAGAGAGAGAGAGAGAGAGAGAGAGAGAGGGAGCTGAGGGAAGAGACAGGCATTCCTTCCCATGGTCACCGTCGCTGTCCTTGTCTTAGTTCAGGCTTGCATGAAGTGACGTTGGGCGGGGCGGGACGGGACGGGACGGGACCGGACTGGCGGGGGATCGAGGCGCTGGAGGACACGGGACGGATGGAGTCAGCTGAGGGAGGAAAAAAATTAAGGTTTGTATCCAGGTGTTGTTTTCAAAAGGGTGGGAGGGAAGGTTGGGAGTCCAGCAGAGGTGACTGGGTGCAAACTGAGATATGGAAAAGTGACAAAGCCTCTCTCTTTTTTGTGCCTCGTTCGTTGGGTTCCTTTCTTCGTGTTTTCCTTTTTTTTTCTTTCTCTCTACTTTTTATATCTGTATCGATTACATATTATATAGTGGAGGTGATCAGGCCTTTCTCTTGTTTTTTGTTAGTTTTTTCCTTTGTTTCTTTGTTTTCAGGTTTTTCCTCTGTTTTTTTTTCTATATTTTTGTAACTGGTCATGTATTTTTATTTCCCTCTGCGTTGAAATCTCTCATTTTCTGTTTTTCCAGTTTTTTCCCTTATTGGATCGTACGTTAAATTTTGCTTTACTTAGTCTATGGCATATTTATATATTTTTTTTTCTCAGTCTTCTTATTTTCTGTTATTATGTCTCTTTCCTTCCTTTTGATGATTAGACGCCTGTTCAAGACTCGGCCTAACCTCACCTTGTCACATGTAGCTTTACCTTCCCTTACCTAACCTACACTAACCTTAACTTGCCTAACATTACCTTACCTTGAATTACCTTACCTTGCCATTCTTCACCTTACCTTGACTTACGTAACCTTACTTATGTAGGTCTAACTTACCTTACCTAACCATAATTTTTCAGCTTGCCTTGCCTTACCTTATCTTACCCTAACCTTGCCTCAGATTACTTTATCTAACATAGTTTCACCTTAGGTAACTTTAACGTATCTAGTCTAATGTAACCTAAATTTATCTTATCCTGCCTATCCTAACCTCACCTTCCCTAACCAAACCAAAACCAAAACATAACCTTTCCCAACGTTTCCTTACCTTACCTTTCCCTACCTTACCTTACCTTCATCCACCTTCCCTTTCTCTTTTCACTTCCATTCACTTTTATCCAACACCATCTTTTCCACCCCTTTCACTCCTCCCACCTCCTTCTGCTGCTGCTCCCTCTCCATTACTGTTACCACCTTCCTCTGCTTCCTCTCACACACACACACACACACACCTTCAATTCGCCGCTGCTGTATTGAGTCGCCCGGCCCGACCAGCCACATTCTTGCTAAGGTCGCTGCTGGTGATTATACTGACGATTCCCAGCATGGCCCTGACTTGGATAAGGGGGTTGAGGGGGAGAGAGGCAGGGAGAGAGGGAGAGAGGGAGGATCGAGTCCCAATGAGGAGAGGAGGAGGGGTCGGTGGGAAGTTAAACGGAGGGGGGTTAGGGGGTTGTGGGTGAAGGTAGCATTATGGTGGGGGTGTACCGAGTGACTGAGTGAGAGAGTGACCGAGTTGTTAGTCCGTGGAAATTTCTCTCTCTCTCTCTCTCTCTCTCTCTCTCTCTCTCTCTCTCTCTCTCTCTCTCTCTCTCTCTCTCTCTCTCTCTCTCTCTCTCTCATCCCCTCCCCTCGAGCGACTTGTGTACGAATCTTGAGCTGCTGATCTTGTTTTCCTTGAGAGCCTTGTGTGTGTGTGTGTGTGTGTGTGTGTGTGTGTGTGTGTGTGTGTGTGTGTGTGTGTGTGTGTGTGTGTGTGTGTGCGATACTCGTGGACCTTTGTTTACATCCTGTGTGTCTTTCGGGGAGTGGAAAAAGGACACACACACACACACACACATACAGGCACAATCGCATCCCCAGAGTTCTCTCTCTCTCTCTCTCTCTCTCTCTCTCTCTCTCTCTCTCTCTCTCTCTCTCTCTCTCTCTCTCTCTCTCTCTCTCTCTCTAAAAAAAAAAAAAAAAAAAAAAACAGAAGAAAGGAGGATAAGTAGGTTAGAATTCATAGTGAAAGTAATGATCTTTTTTTCTTTTCTTTACTTATCGACTCCAAGCTGGCGTTGTGCTCATTGGCTTGTGTGGGTAACAAGGGAGGAAGATGCCTGAGAAGAGGAGGCGCTGAGGTGACCAAATAGACACAGTAAACACAGCCACTATCTGTTGTATCAGACTCGAGGCAGGGAATGTAATGAATAATCTGAAGTAAATTTCTGTAGCTTCGTAAGTGAGCTAATTTACTTTGGTTGTGATGGGACAGTCAAGGTCGATTAAACTCCACTTGGGCCAAGGTGATCATTACATTCTATTTGGTCAAATGTTTACGTCGAGTGTCCCGTCAAGGGTTCCATCTCCAGCCAGGCCCTCTCATGGCTTCACCTCCTTAACCCTTTAGATCAACTTCTCAATGTTTCAAAATACTTGGCGTTACACTTGTGCAACAATAGGGACCTTCTTGTGGATTCTTCACCTCAATCTCGCCATTCGCAAGAGTGTGACACGACCCGCTAGGTGGTCATTGAAAACAATGAAGCAGGTCAAACAGCATCAAAGGTTCCATTTCTCTGCTTCCTCCGTCTTTTCTTCACGCCTTTATTTATCACGATCTTCAAAAGACTTCGCGTTGTGAATGACGTACTGACTGTTTGTGTTTCATCATCCTGTGCAGTGTCGTGACCCCCTCACTGCGCTGCCTCTAGCGGGGGACCCTCCTTCAGTAGTGTACTGGAAGCCACCTCCAGGAGGCTGCTGACCAGACGGCCAGACAAAGGCCCTTCGCCACCGAGCCGCCACTGCTCGCGGTAACCTGCGTGACTGAACAACCTCCAGCTAAAAATAGATCGTCAACATAGCCGCTCCACCAATCAGCGCGCGGCGTGTGAAAGCTGCCTTGGAAACTATGCGGCCGCCTCGCTGCGCTGGACTAGTTCCTCGTTGTGCTGTCCAGGCTTGCTGCTGATGAGCTGCACCCAAGTTTTGTTCCGCGACACACTGAGGACACGCTGGGCATGAGGCGGTGTCCCTGCATACCAAACACCTATCTTAAAGGGCACCCGGAGGAGCTGAGGGAGGAATCCTGCTCATGGCATCTTGGGAGTCAGTTTGTAGGTTGTGACCTCAATACGGTTCTTTCGTCTCACTCTTGTTAACTGTAGGTGGAACCCCCTCACGCAGGCGGCGCTGAACCTCGTCATTCTCACGCCGCCACCTCCACGACCTTCCTTCCGTCTTGGTGAACCTACTTTTCGCTGCAGGTTACTTCCCTTCACCGAGATTCCGACAAGGCTACCACCCCCGCGCTGCGCCATGCACAAGGTCTTTTCCACTCTCAAGACCTCTCGCCTGCGTCGTCTCATCACGGGATCTAGTGAGAATGTCCACACACGGTCCCGTACAGGTTCTTGGCCTCCACATCCTTGTATCTCTCATCGAGTCTCCAGGTATAAATAGAATACTCAGACTTTCTTTTCTTGAGCACCGCGGTATTGAGTTGTAAGGAAAAAATATGCCAGTGGTTCAAGTCTCCAGTGAGAGTTGGCATTTGGCGGACGTAACTGTAATGTCACTTGCCAGGCGTCGCCAGATCGTCAGGTACAACAAATCGTTTCCTCGCTGGGAACAAGTCATAACTGTTATTTTATTTTCATTAACGGTTGCTGCCTTGGTCGTCCGCAGGGTAACTGCCTCCCTCACACAGCTCTGCCCCGACGTTCGCCCCGGGCAGAGCCCTCGGGCACGCATGCATAAGTACAGCTGCACCTCCGCCTCGCAGCCCTGGCGGCAGTGGCATTTTTTGGACAAGATCGGAGACAAAGCCACAAAAATCACAAGTGCCACATTCTCCGCCCAGATTCCTAGTGGCAGGATGCGATGTTTCCACAGGTGGAGGCAAAAAGGCGCCTAGGCGGTCCGGGATTCCTGGCCAGGGGCGCCGCGTGCTGTACCCCCTCACGAGGCAAGGCACCGTTACCACCAACCACCCACACTACATAGCTGCTTTCTCCTGACGACCCTAAACATTGTGTCAGCTCATTGTTTTTGCTGGTGCTGGTCCTGGTGCTGTTGCTGCCGCCATTGGTGCAGCTGCATTCCACGTTAAACCTTCCTCTATCTCTCCTACCTTGGTGTGTATCGCGTCCTTTGCGCCACTTTTGAAGTAATTCTTTCAACACCGTCTTTGTCCAGCCCACGTGGGGGTGGCGTTGAGGGGGAGGAGGTGGGAGTGAGAGGAGAGTCAGTCTGGCATGTGGTTAAAAGTCTTACGTCGTGCCATTGTTTCTATATGAATTCTTGGAGCTTTGTTAGAGAGGTAGGCAGCAGCAGCGAGCGAACGAAGGAGCGAGCAAGCGGCCTTCAGCGGATGCCAGGCGGTGGGCGTGTTGGCTCAGTTGCCGTCCATGAGGCGCTGAAGGTTCTGAGTCAATCCGTTCAGGTTCTTGCGTCACCGAAAGGTTTTTGTGACCGTCGAGTGAGTCCCTCCCTCAGCGACGCGGCTACTGGACGGGACTTGCATGTCAAAATTAGTCAGCAATTAATCAAAGCTTGTCGTAGTACTGTTCGTCTAGTGTAAATGGCTATCGAGGTGAAGTGCAGGTATGTTGAGGTGGTAACTGCAGTGTTGGTGTCTAGAAGTATTCATGTAGGTGGTGGTAATTGTGTAAACTTGTAGTATTTCACTTCCCATGTCACCACTATAACTGTACTTCCTTCCTCACTAATAAATGAGGATGTAGATGCGTTATTATAAAAAAAAAATTACGATTCAGTGTTGTAATTGTGAAAGAAACAATACGAGTGACCTTCTGAGTATTGTTTCTATTCATAACTTTCCGGACGTAAAAAGAAGAAATATAAATAGATTGTGCCTCAGGAGAATTAAGAGAAGAAAAAGAGACTTCGATTTACTGAAGAAGCTGTAGAGATTGTAATACCGCCAAGGAGAGAGAGAGAGAGAGAGAGAGAGAGAGAGAGAGAGAGAGAGAGAGAGAGAGAGAGAGAGAGAGAGAGAGAGAGAGAGAGAACATACCTCAACCTCAATGATAACGGCAAAAGTAACGTTATTTCTTAGTAAGCCGCTCCGTTACCTTATCCAGCTTTTACTACTGCGTCATGTCCAGGGGATCTCCAGGTATTACTGAAGACTACGACACACGCTCCCCCCCCCTCTCTCTCTCTCTCTCTCTCTCTCTCTCTCTCTCTCTCTCTCTCTCTCTCTCTCTCTCTCTCTCTCTCATTTTCCTTTTCGTGGGAGACGTTTGGGAGGCGACACGCAGTTCCCAAAGGCGGGCGGCTGAGACGGCAGCAAGCGAAGGGAAAGTGGCAGCATATTCACGGGACGGTTTTGTTGATGTGAAAGTAAGAGTCCGAGATGAAAACGAACTCCGTGAGAGAGAGAGAGAGAGAGAGAGAGAGAGAGAGAGAGAGAGAGAGAGAGAGAGAGAGAGAGAGAGAGAGTCTGCCACAACCTACCACACGCACGTCCCCAACCTACCCCATCGTCCAAACTCTTTCCATTCACACTGGCAATTCATCAAAGCAAACAAAGGTATTCTCGCACGTCACTCAGCGCCAAGGGGCGAGTGTCTGCCTTGTCGAGGGAAGAGGAAGAAGAAACGAGTTAAAACTGATGTACTGAATGAGATGTAAATGTGGCTCGACCATTGAAATTCTTGACATTATCTCTAAACATGTAGATTTACCAATGTGTTCTAGTTTCTTGTTTCTAAT
>NC_087171.1:8613266-8618266 GCF_035594125.1 Scylla paramamosain | reverse complement strand
ATTCTCTCTCTCTCTCTCTCTCTCTCTCTCTCTCTCTCTCTCTCTCTCTCTCTCTCTCTCTCTCTCTCTCTCTCTCTCTCTCTCTCGCTCAATACTTAACCTCTTTTCTCGTACCATCCACGCAAGGCCTTCATTCGATACACAACTCAACGTCTCTGCTTTCTACCAACGGGTTCTCTCTTTACCTTCTCTTCACATCTTACGACGCATTTATCTTAGTTCCTTAGGCGTCTTTCTCCCCTTTCATGGTATGTTTTTGTTAACTTCTTGTCTGGGTCCATCATTAATTAGATAACTTCCCCTCGCTCGCTCCCTGACGCTGAGTGACGAGGCCAGAATAGCTTTGTTTTGCTTTGATGAATTGCCAGCGTGTGACGGGAGAAAAGAGTGTAGGTGGTGAGGTAGGTTAGGTTGTGTACGGTGCAGTGGGCTTTGTGTTTACTGCCGGAACCGCTGTCTCTCTCTCTCTCTCTCTCTCTCTCTCTCTCTCTCTCTCTCTCTCTCTCTCTCTCTCTCTCTCTCTCTGGTAATAATAGAAGGATCTTGCGCAAACCTTCGCCCTTGCCTCTGTGTGTGTGTGTGTGTGTGTGTGTGTGAGAGAAAGGTGTGTGTGTGTGTGTGTGTGTGTGTGTGTGTGTGTGTGTGTGTGTGTGTGTTGTGTACTGGAACTAGGTTGTAATTTAACGCGTGTCAGACGTGTTCATCCTTCGTTAGTTCAACATTATGGGTTTCTAGGACTTAAGTGCAGATGCTGGGGAAAGTAACGCCAGACACAACACTCAAAGGACGCCACCTCCTCTCACCCCCGCCGCTCCAAAGGTTACGCCCCACCCTGCCTGTGAAGTGTCCGGCAGCTTGATAGAGTGTCGCAGCTTCCCAGTTCATGCCCTTTATTACTGTTAATTTTTGATCTGTTAAATTATATAGTATTTAATTATGTAATTTGTACTTGATAACCTACTAATACCACGTGCATCAGTTTGGGGACAATGCTAGAGGAGAAATTGAGATTGTGTGGCTATAAGAGGAGAGATGAGGAGTACGTGGGAAGAAGGATGTTGGAGATGAACCCACCTGGCATGAAGAAGAGAAGACTAAAGGGAAGGTTCATGGATACACTGAAGACATTCTTACGATGGATGTGACAGAAGACACAGAAGACAGTAAGGTGGAGGCGGGTGGTCCGTTGTGGCGATCCCTAACAGAAGCCGCGGAAAGGAAAAAACTGCTGCGACTAGTGTAGCAATGTACAGACTAAGGGCGTTTCTATGAATGTCCAATAAATAAATAGATGTTAGCGCCCTTGTAATAAAAAGACGGCCTTCACCTATGCCTAACTCATGTGTCGAGAAACTGCATAGCTCTAATACCTGCCTTTCTCCTCCGTCTCCTCGCCTCTTTCCATCATTCTCGACCACACCCAGGGGAAGGGAAATACTTGCATGCCCCCATCACTGCCACCACCAGCTTTACCACCACCCTCACCACCACTACCACCACCACTACCATCATCACCAACACCATCGCCACTACTATCACCATCACCACCACCCACCCCAATGGCTTGGCGGTGTGTGTGTGTGTGTGTGTGTGTGTGTGTGTGTGTGTGTGTATGTGTGTGTGTGTGTGTGTGTGTGTGTGTTTGTCTGTGTGTGTGTGTGTGTGTGTGTGTGTGTGTGTGTGTGTGTGTGTTTCTGTGGTGAAAACGAAATTACTCTGCAGTAATTTCAGACTATCCAAGGAAAAAAGTGAGAGAAAAAATCGAGAGTAACAGAATGACTGACCAAAAACAGTAGGTCGATTTTTTTTCGTAAGTGTGTGTGTGTGTGTGTGTGTGTGTGTGTGTGTGTGTGTGTGTGTGTGTGTGTGTGTGTGAGTGAAGTAAATGCTGGTGATGCCACGAGATCGATCTCAGACAGACCTTTATTTTCGGCAAGGTAGGGAATCAGAGAGGAAGAAAATAAGTAATTTAATTATTTGCTGCCAAGAGTGAAAGGACTGAACGGGTTTTCCAGGAAAGCAGTTAAGTACTCGCTTACTCATTGAGAGAGAGAGAGAGAGAGAGAGAGAGAGAGAGAGAGAGAGAGAGAGAGAGAGAGAGAGAGAGAGAGAGAGAGAGAGAGAGAATGACAAGAAATTTGATCATAGAAAACACAAGAAGTGAGAAAGTACACACACACACACACACACACACACACACACACACACACACACACACACACACACACACACACACACACACATTCACAAGTTGACAAGAGTACACGCCACCTTATCTCACTCAGTCATCATTAGCAGTTCAAAAGAAAGAACATTAAGACCATTAGAATAATTTCATCTCGACACCTCCAAGAGACGAAGAAGGTAATAGTCTCCCTAAATTAGGTGAGTTACGAATGTACTGGTCTATGTGTGTGTGTGTGTGTGTGTGTGTGTGTGTGTGTGTGTGTGTGTGTGTAAGTATCTACGCAAAGCTAACAATTCTTTTAAAGGGAGTAAGAGTTTAATAAGTACAAAGGAAAATTTAGCAGTGCCTTCTTGTCTTGGGTTTTAAGTCTGCCGTAAGGTTCCCAGTTGTTACTCTTATTACAATGTCGATTATTTGTATTTATTTTTTTGTCTCTTCCCTCATATTTTTTTTTTCTTTCAAACTGTCTTTACATGTTTTTTTTTGTTATTGTAGTAGTAGTAGTAGTAGTAGTAGTAGTAGTAGTTGTTGTTGTTGTTGTTCTTGTTGTTGTTGTTGTTATTGCTATGTTTATTATTATTATTATTATTATTATTATTATTATTATTATTATTATTATTATTATTATTATTATTATCATTATTATTATTGTTATTATTATTATCATAATTATTATTATTTTCTTCTTCTTCTTCTTCTTCTTCTTCTTATTATTATTATTATTATTATTATTATTATTATTATTATTATTATTATTATTATTATTTTATCATCATCATCATCATCATCATCATCATCATTCAGATGGTTAGCTTATTTTTTTTTTCTTATCTTTTCTTGATTAGTGAGAGAGATATACATTACTGATCTCATCGCCCGCTCCTTTGACATTCACTTCAGCCTTGAAACACGCCCAGAAAATCCTTGCACACACTGAGATGACCGAGCTACGTAATGAACGACGGATCTTTATATAAGGAAGACGTTCCCCTTTTTCCACTGACTTAACTTAATATCTGGTCATATGATTCGCCGGGATCTGATTAGGCAGCTCTAGAGGGTGCAAATTGGATTGTTCTCGTGCTTTTGTATCGCGAGCTTGAGTCTGATGTACTAGCCTAGGGAGGGAAAGGGGACGCACAGACAGTATGGCTTCCCTCACTTAATAAATCGTCTCCCATATGTATTACTTGGGACGGGTGTTATGAAACAGCCAGCCGCGCAGCCTTATCTAGTCTTCCCTGTAGTAAATTCCTCAGTGCCGTTGGTCAGGGTTGATGGCCGCCCTTCTCCTGTTTGCCGGTCCCTGTATACTCATGGTCAGAAGTCCAGTAACATTACGCACACCTCTCCTTTGTTTTTAAATTTTCTCCTCAGCCTTCAGTTCTTTGATATGCTTAAAGGCTATCGACTGTAGCGGTTCGTAAGGCAAATGTTGGCAGATCTGAGGACTTAAGATGTAGAGAAGCTGCAAAACAATGGAAATAAGTGCAGAGGTTGCTCGCATTCGTTGGTTTAAACATCGTGGAGTGTAGATACTCGATTCGACATCCATTTAGATGTGTTGAAACATGTAATATCGCGTTAGTGGGACCTCACCTGGACTATATTATGCAGATATTACACGAAGGATATAAAACTGCTAGGATCAGGACAGAGGAAAAGACTTAAACGATACAAGTGATGTGTATTATCTCTCAAGAGCGTAAGTCAATGCTTCTAAATTTAGATTAGTTAGAAAAGCGTAGATGAAGAGGGGGCTTTGAGATATAACAAGGTTTATGAGGACAAAGAACTTTAAGAGTTCAGTAATCAGAATTTGATTAGAGGTAACAAACTCGATGAAGTTAGACTGAAAAAAAGAAGGTAGAAATCGATTGTCAAATAGAGTAGTAAATGGGTGTAATAAAGAGGAAACTTAATAAAGACTAGATGAATTTATGGTGACATATATATTTTATACAGGGACTACAAAGTGTAGGGTTATTGGCCTCTTGCATCTTCCCATACCCTCTTGTTGTTTGCTGTACCTCCTTGACGCATCATTATCCCCATCAACATGCATCATTCCACTGGAGGATAAACCCCTCCTTGTATAGTTAAGGAGATTAAACCACACCAATCCAACCAACACGTTTTAAGTCTTGGCTGGATTGCTGGAGTACAAGGTCGAAACTCCGTAGCTTACGTCCAGCACCTATTCTCTCCCTGGTGAACAATGGATACAGCTTGAAAGGAGACAAACCCAAACTGTCTCCACCTGCTTAGGGATTCGAGCTTAGGATCTCTTGATAGCGAGTGGAGTGCACTAATCACTACACACGTGCAGACAGCGTTGTAACGTAGACAATAGCTGGACATTGTTGTGGTCTAGCGTCCTTGAGCAGTGCTTTAACCTAGACATACCGGGACACAAAGCACGAGGAGATAAATAAGCCTTGAGAGGAAGGAAGTACTGCCTGGCTTTAACACCCGGACGCCACATTTATTTATTTATTTATTTTTCTGACTAACTGCACGAGAATTTACCGTAGGACAATAAACTGAGCGATAAGAAAATGTGTACCGTGTGTGTCTCTTATTACCTAAGTGCATTCCTCCAGCCCCGCGGCGCCTCGGTGACCGCAGCTAACCTCTCTGTCTCTGTGCCTCAGTGCCTCCTCAGTAAGGCATAGAAGTGGTAGGATTTTGTTTCAGTGTTTATGGAGGAGGCTGAAAAAATGAGAATGAAAGCCCATTGAGACTACTATTTCTGTAAAAGAAAAAAAAAATTCGAAAACAGAGGCCGATACAGCTCCTTCTAATGCATTTT
>NC_087171.1:8538266-8608266 GCF_035594125.1 Scylla paramamosain | reverse complement strand
AATATCCAGCATGAAAATTTCAAACACCTTAAGCAAACATGAGGACTGCATCACTGGCCTATAATTAACTGATTCAGTAAGATTCTGTTTACAAGTCCTTGATTATCGGAGTGATGGTACTCTTAAGAAGTCGTTGTGTCAGATAGCAGTGAATAAAACATTTGTTAAAGAAGGACGAAATAGCTTGAAGGAGAGAGGAGGATGCACACTTTAGGATTTGGGAGTGTATACTGTCATGCCTTTGACCGTATTTAAGCTTATTAATACTGTTCTTTATCCTAATTGTGCTTAATTTAAGTTTCATTTTTCTTCCTGTTAGCGTAAGTCACTTAAAATCAGTGGAAAATTTATTTTCCTCCAAAACAGTATTTACGTTTTCACTTCCAAGAATTTTTTTGCTGAATAATTCCGTTATCTGTCCATCCTCACATTTATCATAAATTATTTGAGCTACGTTCCTGTTTTTTTTTTTTTTTTTCGTTTCACTTCATTCCAGAAATGTAGTTTATTGTTGGTTCTGAACTCATCAATTATCACTCGACAAATTTCATTGTGCTCATTGTTTTTGCATTCGTTTAGAGCAGGGGTGTCAAACTCAAATCCTTTCGAGGGCCATTTATGCACTTGGTTATGGTCTCGAGGGCCATCAAAGATTTGGTAATTACTTATTGGCAAGACTGAAGATTACAACTTATTTTGCTGATCATCCTGGTTTACCAAAAATACATTATTAAGGTAAAAGGTGAAAGTTATTATGTCTCGTCTTAACAATTTAGTTATATTTTTTTCTCAATTATAACAGTCATAGTAACTCGAGTTGAAAAATCTCTTGTCACCTCGCGGGCCACTTAAGACCATCCCGCATGAGTTTGACATCCCTGGTTTAGAGCATCCTTGAACACCTTTCTGGCTTCCAGCATTCTCTGGTGTAGCAGGCAGCCATGCGATTTGCCATGGCCGCACCCATTCTGAGAAAGTGTCCCTCGCTATCTTATATTTTGCTTTAACTAGATTGTTCCAACTTGGGATTATTCTGAACTTTTGCACCTTTTATGTTTCTGTATATAATGCTGTGGGGAATCATTAACGATCTCAACAATTAAATCGTAGAGGTTATCTACTTTTTAAAATGATCCTTTAGTCTGCAACCCACTTTCTGACGATCATGGATAGGCAGAGGGCACACATTGGCAGTATTGACACCTATCGTTAGGTTTATTTCAATGATATCCTGAAGGCTGAGTTTATGCCAGTAAATGTGAGTATGCTCATCAGACACAGAGCAAATGACTTGCCTTGAGGGATGAACACCAGGATGAAATTGTACTGTAGCCTCCATGGGTAGATGGTCAGAGACAGTGATATGAGGCAGCACCTTGACATTCTTCACTTAGATGAAATTGTGCTCTCTCCCCATCAAATGGTCCAACTACTTTGTAACAGAGCTACCATAAGACACGAAGGTATAAGAATCATCGTTCAGTAAATCTATATCAAAACAATAATCTTTTGTTCGTTTCATAAATGGTTCAAGCTTCCCCCATGTTCTTCCTGAGAAAGGGTCTGCATTAAAAACTCCCATTAGGAATATATTATCACACTTCACATTATTCATAAAATTTTGAAGAATAGATAAAGATTCTAAGTAATTACTCAAGGTTTTGGGTTCCTATACATAACTGTTCTAACAGATTTGAATAGTAGCCACCTCAAAGCCATAAAAATTAAACGTCAACATTAATAGGTTTTCTCCATTTTATACTTTAGTTATTTCAACACTGAGATTTCTCCTTCATAAAATGGCCAACCCTCCTGGTCTGCCCGCTAGATTTGACAGGGAATGAGATAAATACGTTACCCTGACACCGATGTTGTTATACTGTTCATCTACATATTACAAAATTCCCAACTTTTCATCGACTATAAAAGTCTCCTGGAAAAAAAAAAGAAAAAAACATCATACTCAGCAGATGTCAAACTCCTTATTAGATCAATATTCTTTTTGAGAGCAACAGTTTAAAGTACAAATTCTTAATTCCGAAAACATGATCAGTAATAATTGATAAAAAAAAAAAAAAAACGTTATAAAAATTGTATGGTGTACAAAATGGCTATAAAATATGTTTGATAAAAAAAGAAAAAAAAGCAGTAAAGTAATTAAGATGAAATTACCCGTTCTACTGTTTTGGATTTGTTATAAAATTTTTAGACTGGTTTTCTGTCCACAGATCGAGATTAAAAAGTTTTCCTCGTCATTTAGATTCAACGTGACTTCAAATTCCTGATATTCATTTGTTCTAATCTGTAAAAGAGGGACCGAGGTCACGTTAATATGAAATACTTCTCAAATATAATCTTCTAGGTCTTTACAGGTTACATATTATAGTAGTTGTAGTAGTAGTAGTGGTAGTGGTATTAGTAGTAGTAGTAGTAGTAGTAGTAGTAGTAGTAGTAGTAGTAGTAGTAATAGTAGTAGTAGTAGTAGCAGTAGTAATAACCGTTGTTGTTGTTGTTGTTGTTGTTGGTGTTGTTCTTAGTTTTGTGTTGAGGTGGTAGTGGTGATGATGATGGTGGAAGTAGTAGTAGTAGTAATAGTAGTAGTAGTAGTAGCAGTAGTAGTAGCAGTAGTAATAGTAGTAGCAGTAGTAGTAGTAGTAGTAGTAGTAGTAGTAGTAGTAGTAGTAGTAGTAGTAACAACAGCAGCAGCAACAAGAATGGTAGAAGTAACAGCAATAGTAGTAGTAGTAGTAGTAGTAGTAGTAGTAGTAGTAGTAGTAGTAGCAGCAATAGTAGTCGTAGTAGTAGTAAATGCTGGTAATGATAGCATAATAGCACTACCACAAATAATAATGCAGTAAAAACTGCAGTAATTATCCACAGTACTACCACTCACAGTCATTAACACCACCACAGCACCTACAGCCACACCACCTGCCGCCACACTTCCCTTACCTTTACAGACACCGCAGGTAAACACAAAAACACAGCCGTCATACCACCACCACTGATGCCCATTATCCTTATAAGAGTACCGTGAATAAGCTAAGACCTGGCAGAGAAATCTAAATGGACTCAAACATTAATAATTCACTGAGACACTCCACACCAAGCGAGAACGGTTAGGTGGAAATGTGCTCTAATTCTGGCCAGCATGTGTTTAATTAACGCCAGTCGTGGGTGGCTTACAAACGCGTCAAGTAGAATGAGACGTGAGCATTTTATCTTCTGAGTTAGTTTGGTGTGGTGGACGTGAGTGAAGATTAATTAAAAAGAGCAGAGAGAGAGAGAGAGAGAGAGAGAGAGAGAGAGAGAGAGAGAGAGAGAGAGAGAGAGAGAGAGAGTCAGAAACAGCCAAAGCAATAAAGGAACGAAGAGATACATATGCAAAAGTCACGCATTTACAATCATTAGCACGTGAGGGCAGGATATGACCTGGATCCCGCTAGCAGACAGGAATGACGTAGTAATGGAGCTGTGTGGCGTCCAGGAGACAATTGGGCCGCGCTTGAGGCAGGGCTGTGGCTCCAGGGTCGATGTTCTCCCGTGGTGCAGTGTCTGGATGTTGATAAAGCAGTCTGGAAAGGGAGGGAGGGGGAGAGACAGTGGGGGAGTAGGAAGGCCGCAAAAAATACTGCAACTCTTACTGCATCCATCCTGTTGTTGCTAATACGTCTGTCTGTCTCTACTGCTCCTGCTGTTCGTGGTGCTTTACAATACTGGCCAAGGTAATGCACTTAAATTATACTGCTTTGTTAAAAGATATGTTGTGGTTGTTTGAAATACACTTACGTCCACTTCAGCTACTACTACTACTACTACTACTAGTAGTAGTAGTAGTAGTAGTAGTACTACTACTGCTACTACTACTATTACTACTACTGTCATTAATGCTAAAGTAACAGTAATAATGTTATTGATGCTAGTAATGGTAACAGCAGCAACAATAACAACAACAGTAAGAATGACACGTATTCCAGCACTGCTTGACATTAAATTTTCTTATTTGGATCAATGCTTCCGTTAATTGCTTCACTCTTTTGCATTTTCTTCCTTTCACAATTAAGCTTACAAGAATGTGTGTGTGTGTGTGTGTGTGTGTGTGTGTGTGTGTGTGTGTGTGTGTGTGTGTGTGTGTGTGTGAGCTGGTAAATATAATTAATGACCTTGTTGTTGTTGTTTATTGCGATATGGCAGCGCGCGTTCTGCCCATGCGATGCCAGATTTTGCGTCACAGTGCCACGCCCCCGAGCACGTGGTCTGGCTCGCTTAAGTGGTGGTGGTGGTGGTGGTGATGGTGGTGGTGGTGGTACAGAGAGATAAGACATGATAAGGGGTGAGTAGGTATTGGCTTTAAGGTAAACAAGCATTGAGACTCTCTCTCTCTCTCTCTCTCTCTCTCTCTCTCTGGTGTAATATTATCTTGTTGTTCCTGTTTTTTTTTTGTGGTGATGGTTGTCACAGGGGGAGAAACTTGTGTCTCTGTGTGTGTGTGTGTGTGTGTGTGTGTGTGTGTGTAACTACTGTAGGATCCAAACTTATTTGCACTCGTACTTGTGCAAAGTATAAATAGATTAACTACAATGATACTATAAGCAAGAGTAAGAGTTATAACAAGAGAAAATAGTGTTCTGTGGTAATAGGAACAGTTTTATTATTATTATTATTATTATTATTATTATTATTATTATTATTATTATTATCATTATTATTAGTATTAGAAGTAGTAGCAGTAGTAGTAGCAGTAGAAGCAGCAGTAGTAGACTTGTATCTTAACCCATTCACTGGCATTTGGTACATCTTAATCACTAACCACTTAGGGACATTTCTTATCGTTTTACAGCCACCTCTAGACATTTTCATACATTTCTTTCTTGTAGCTGTTTATAAAGATTTCATACATCGTTTTTAATGTTGTGAAAGGGTTAATTCATGACTTACCTGATGGAAATGCGATTTAGGAATGACGAAATCTCTCCACTCTGCTTTACGTACGATCTACTTGGTGAAGTGTTTGTGCAGTCCTGTAATCTCTCGTCCCCCGCAAAAAAAAAAAAAAAAAAAAGAAATTTATATATATATATATATATATATATATATATATATATATATATATATATATATATATATATATATATATATATATATATATACTCGTATATAAGTGATACAGTCAAATTTACTGCCATATTATTTTTTCATAGTTTTTATTATACTTTAGAATGCTATTATGTTATTGTCATCTTATTTTCGAGTTTGAGTTAGTTTAATGTAATCAAATATTCTAGGAAAGACTTAAAAAAAAAATAATAATAATGATTTCTTAACCTTGTTTACGTCACGTCGGGCATGTAGCTCTCAGTGCGACTAATTGGACACTTGAGAAAATCTTAAACGTCCGTTGGAGTTTAATATCCTTTATAATCCTTTGTTATTACACCCCGTACATTTTCCATTTCTTAGTAGAAGACCCCCCCCAAAAAAAAAAACCTAAACAAGGCAAACAGTAACCAGAAAGTAACGTATTTAACAGGGATTCCAACTCCCTTCTCATAACTGTATCTGCTGGGGACAAACTCATTCCGCTGTCATCTCTCTTGCAGCAGCACGAGGATGAACAGGGGAAGGCCAGTAAGGGTCATTAATCTCTGCTACGCCGCTCTAAGCTATAAAAAGGACACCTCCCCCATAAGCCAGGATCGTCGGGGAGGGAAGGATGAAATTGTAGCCGTACCCTTAATTGTAATAAAGGCCTGGAAGGGAGACGAGGAGGGGAAGAAAGAGGAGGGAAGAAAGAGGGAGAGGCGTCAGTATTGTCTTATCCTTGCGTGCCTGGTAATGGAGGGATGAAGGGTCATATAGTAGTCTACTGGTGTTATCTGTTGTCCACGAGAAGCGATTAGGCATCACCATGAGTAAGACCTTGATATGACAGCTAATATTGTAAATACGCATCGCACATACACACACACACGCACACACACACACACACACACACACACACACACACACACACACACACACACACACACTAAAACTAGATACACACCATGATAAAGCAATTCATAAGTACATGCTTACATTTGCCCAAAACAGAGACATGTATACTGATAATAGAAGAGGAGGAGGAGTAGTAGTAGTAGTAGGAGGAGGAGGAAGAGGAGGAGCAGGAGCAGGAGGTAATGGTGATGCAAACAAAGATTATCACCAAGTTGGAACCGGTTAAAAGCGGCAAACAAGTAGACGTTACAGCACACACTAAGATTCTGTAAACATACTCTGGTTGAATTATCATATACTTGAAATACATAACAACAACAACAACAACAACAACAACAACAACAACAACAACTACTACTACTACTACTACTACTACTACTACTACTACTACTACTACTGCTACTACTACTACTACTGCTACTACGACCGCTACTACTACTACTACTACTACTACTACTATTTTTTTATGCAGGAGGGACACCGATCAAGGGCAACAAAAATCTACAAGAAAAAAAAAAATGCCTACTGAGATGCCAGTCCCCGAATAGGGTCTGAAGCAGTAGTAAAAATTTGAAGGATAAATGTCTTGAAACCTCCCTCTTGAAGGAATTCAAGTCATAGGAAGATTGAAATACTATTCTTACTACTACTTCTACTACTATTAGTACTACTACTACTACTACTACTACTACTACTACCACTACTACTACTACTACTACTAATACTACAACTACTACTACAACTGCTACTACTACTACTGCTACTACTACTACTACTACTACTACTACTACTACTACTAATAATAATAATAATAATAATAATAATAATAATGATAATGATAACAATAATAATAGATGTCATGCTTTATTTGACGAGCAACTTTGACAAACAAGTCTTAATTTACAACATTTTCCCATTGTATTTTTTTCAGAGATTATAATTATTAAAAATAAATCAACTTTATCATTAATGTGTTATTGTATAGATGCTGATGGATTGTCGCATACCTCAGCTTTCCCTCCCGTCGAGGACATCGCGCACTCATGGCGTAAGTTCCTTTGTAATCACAAATAGACACACTATTTATAACTCCGTGTATTGTGTGGCGGTGGGCGCGGTTATCGTGTCAGAAAGGAAGATAAGAAGAGAACGCCAGTCGGTGCCATTGGGAGACGTCCGAGGCGTCACACAGAAGGGTGCATATCTTCCCGCCCGCCCCCCGCCCCCCGCTCCTGATAAGACAGACAGGGACAGATAGACAGAGCTGGAGAGTGTTGGAGGGTGTGACGCAGAACCATGAATGAAGCTTGCTACGCACTTGCACCCAACTCGCCAAACACACACACACGCACCAGAACTAAGAAGACAATATGGATACTTAGTGCTTTATTCGTCCGCCTTTATCAGAGACCATATGAAATCAAATATGCATCATTAACACTATTATTAGTATATAAGATTTCTTTGTAACCATGGATGTTAGTTGTCTGGGTGAAATATCATCATTATTATCATTAGTGCCCCTCTCATGGTATACTTAACTGCATTATGATAAGAGACCTGCACTGCTGACTCTGGGGGGATTATTTCGCTCTGGCCAGCCGGTGGAGGGTTCTATCAGCGGCCTTTGTATTGTTCCCATGGGAGGAGAGCGCGCGCCAAAATATGGGCGTTCCGGTCACGTTGTTCGGCGTGTGAGCTGCAAAGAATAGACAGTGAAATGCTTCCTCAGCTAAACAATGATAGTGACAATAAAAGTAACAGTAGTAGTGGTAGTAGTGATAGTAATAGTAGTAGAAATTTCTTTTTTTTTTATTTTTAGCTTGAATGCAGTGCAACCGAAAGAAAGACATGGAAGACACGAAAAAGGTAATGCAGATGTATCTTTCAAGGAAGTTGGTAAAAATGAAATGAGGTTTTATAGAAAAAATGTGCATAACAAGAGGGATTGCTACAGAATTGTATGCCATGTCTTCACGTTGCAGTTGTTTTGTCCATAATAACAGTGATTTGCAGACTATATGCTGTGACTATCACCAAAGTGTGCCGCTTAATTGCCCTATATAGGTTCTTAATTAAAGGTGTGCCGTTTAGCAGGCTTGCCTCACACTGACTGTAGGGTTGGTGCGCTGGCATTGTCTAGGATGTACCTTCACTGTGCCACCAAGCAGCAAAGTCACTATCACTGCCATAACAAATGTACTCGTTGAAATTAAAGTAAGAAAGGAAAGAAGGGGAAGAAAGTTTACGCAAGAATACGTTATGCTGCATGTTATTACTGCACGGATTATCTTCATAAGAAAATACTCGTAAATTTGGAAGTAAGAAAAGAAAGAAAGAAAAAGAAGTCACATTCGCGTTATTCCGAGACGTTGACTAATTTTTCACCTGTAGCGCACCACTGCAAACGACGTCCTTGCCACGTTCATAAATTATCGTGACCATCTGTATCCTTCCTTGCGCCTAAAATTCTCACATTTAAGATTGACGTAAAAATAATTTATTCAACAGTTGGTGTTAAAACGACCCACTAATAAAAGACCTGTGTGTGCGGAGCTTCTGTACATTTGCCTTTTACTGTAGTTTCGATAGTAGTTTGTATTCCCCTTACACAAAACTGTTATACTTAGAAAATGATAGAAATGTATTATTCTACCTATTATTTGTTTAGCTGAGTCGTTGCCAAGGGTTAGCGTGGGCGGTGCTCCTCTTCTTCTCTTCCTTCATTTCTGTAGTTATTTGTATTTTTCTCCCAACCTAAAACTGTTACGCTTAAAAACGTCACATTGATATTATTTTTCCTTATTAAATGTCTAGCTGACTCACTGCCAAAGATCTGTGTAGGCAGAGTTCCTCCCTGCTTCCTTTTTTTTTTTTCCTGTCATTCCAGTAACTTCCTTCATTCCTCTCTGAACCCAGAATTGTTACATTGAGAAAACTAACATCAAAGCTAATCGTTATTTTTTTTCTCTTCATAACTTTTATGTAACTTACTCATTCCCAACTGTCTACGAGGAACAGAGTTCTCCTTCCTCTCCCTTTTTCCATAACTGAAGGATGTTTTTTTTTTTTTTCGTCCATAGAATTGTCAGACTTAAAACCTGATATTAAAATCGCTTATTCTATGTGATACTTGCGTAACTGACTTGCCAGTGGTCCATGTGGGCGAATCTCCTCTTCTCTCGTCCTTTCATCTCTCCAAAAAATTGCATTCTCGCTGTGGGCTCAACTCCTCGCTGGGAGAAGTGACGTAACTCTGGGTCTTTATTTTTCCCCATTCCATTGTTCATGTGACATTGTTCACTGTTCATTTTTTGGTGGTTTCCGCAAGTTTTCCTTCTCTCCTTTTTCCCTGCAGAGTGTATGGATCAGATGGAGACTTCCTTTGGTTTCTGGCAGTTATTTTTTTTTTCATTTTTATTTTCTCTAATGTAACGTCTTCTATTTTGTACTAACCCCTTTGTCTTTGTGAGTTTTACATACGTACGGCTGCTTTGAACAGAATGGAACCACGGTGATGCCTTTGTACTGTACTTTGCCTCATGAGGGGTGACCACTTTCATGTTCCTCCAGAAAAAAAAGAAAAAAAAAACATTTCTGTAAACGACGTGGATAGTCTCGTCTTTTTTTTTTTTTTTTTTTTTTTTTTTGCAGGAAGGGGTTTCTTTCATAGCGTCTTGTGCTGCCTGAAGAAAGTGCTGAAAAGTGCTAATACTTTGTTTTTATGTGATACCTTATGTATTTTTGCACGTTCCCCAATAGTTTCTTGTACCCAAAGTTTATAAAACATTTTTTTTTTTTAATGCTTGGAAGAAGTGTAAGTGCGTGTGTGTGTGTGTGTGTGTGTGTGTGTGTGTGTGTGTGTGTGTGTGTGTGTGTGTGTGTGTGTGTGTGTGTGTGTGTGTGTGTGAGAGAGAGAGAGAGAGAGAGAGAGAGAGAGAGAGAGAGAGAGAGAGAGAGAGAGAGAGAGAGAGAGAGAGAGAGAGAGAACAAATGATCTCTCAAATGCCAGATCTCCTTTATCGAGAGTCAATTAGGTTTTGCCATTTATATATAGATGTTCCTACATGTTGCATTACACCACGAGTTCAGTCGTGTTCCAGTTTTTCCTCCCCTCCTTTAAGCGATAACCTCTGAATCACTGCCATCCGTCTCTATGATATGTAGGTTAAAATAATATGACATTTCAACATTTCTGTCTCCTCTAGAAACGAGTCTCATTAGTCAGGTTACCAAGATTCCATCCCCTTTGTCCCAAACAGGTGCGCAAGTGCCCTGTTCCTTCTTATTTTGAACGATGTAAGCTTCTCAGAAGGTAGTGGACGCTTGTACACACACACACACACACACACACACACACACACACACGCACACACACACACACACACACACAGAGAGATACGTAGAGAGAGAGAGAGAGAGAGAGAGAGAGAGAGAGAGAGAGAGAGAGAGAGAGCGAGAGAGAGAGAGAGAGAGAGAGAGAGAGAGAGAGAGAGAGAGAGAGAGAGAGAGAGAGCGAGAGAGAGAGAGAGAGAGAGAGAGAGAGAGAGAGAGAGAGAGAGAGAGAGAGAGAGAGAGAGAGAGAGAGAGAGAGCGAGCGAGAGAGAGAGAGAGAGAGAGAGAGAGAGAGAGAGAGAGAGAGAGAGAGAGAGAGAGAGAGAGAGAGAGAGAGAGAGAGAGAGCATTACTTCTAGATAATGGATCAGAAAGATAAGAAAATAGTTTACTGGCAAAAGGGAAATCTTACGTAATTATTTTAGTTTACTTTCGTTCTTATAGTATTATATGGTAAGGTATTTGTATCAGAGAGAGAGAGAGAGAGAGAGAGAGAGAGAGAGAGAGAGAGAGGAGAGAGAGAGAGAGAGAGAGAGAGAGAGAGAGAGAGAGAGAGTTGTCAGGAAACGTTTAGAGATTACCCACTTAGCTAATTCTCGCAGTGGCAAAATCCATTGTGGCTGCAGCAAGTTGATATGGAGTAGGACAGATGTTCAGTTATCAATTTATTAAATGCGCCATAACGGCTTGGTGATAAGGCGTCCAATGTTAAAATAATTTACGAATAAAAACTGTTAAAGATAAAATAAGATAAAGTAACATAAAGCGGGAGAGAGAGAGAGAGAGAGAGAGAGAGAGAGAGAGAGAGAGAGAGAGAGAGAGAGAGAGAGAGAGAGAGAAAGGACAGTCCTTGTAACTCACGGAGAAGGCCAGTCTTCTCCACTAAAAAAGCATTGTATCAGACATCAGGAAAACTTTAGAACTGTCCACGTACTTTTGTCGTACCGCAGCCTCCATTGTTGGTAAAGGCCACGACTAAAGAAGTGTGGTGTGATTTCATATAAATAAATAGATTAATAAATAAATGATAATAATAATAATAATAATAAAAATGTTCACATTTAGTAATCTTATTACTGTATGGACTTATGAAATTTCTGTATATAACTGAAGAAAGCGGTGGGATAAAAACACTCTCCACCGTAAAAAAAAGTGAGTTTTTGCACTGCCTATATATAAACTACGTAATGATATTGGGAAAACCTGAGCCACTGGTGACCAACCTCTGCCTCCCATGCTTCTCTCTCTCCAGGAATAGTTACACAACAGAAATTATTGATGATATAACTAATGGCTCTGTATAATGAGTAACACTCAGTGAAAATAACATGTGTGAAGTATAAATCAGTGAAGTGACAATTGTGTCATTTGTAGTGACCAGTACAGGTCTGCTGACTCCAGTCACATTAGATCTTGGGTGCAGTAAGCTAACCATTTCTCTGTTATAGTTTTCCAATCATCCACTCTAACATTTAGGATAATTTATACTACGGTCTATTGAATAGCTGTGTAGCTTAGAAAAGACCAGATTAATCTCCTGTCCTCTCTTTCCATGTTTCGTTATAAATATCTCTTTTACTATGCTGTCATTGTTAAGAAAAGGATGACCAGAGTAGTGAAAGGATTAAGAACAGCCAGTGTAGGCGACCATAGGGAAAGGGAGATATGCGTTTCCTTCACTCTCCTTTCCTCTCCATCCATCAGTGGTCGGGGACGAAAACAAAAAAACATTTGCCTGGTCAAGGCCTGCTCTCTTCAACGGTCACGCGTTATCTTATTTTGAACAGATTGCGAAGTTCGGATAAATTTTATCTTATCTCTGGTATCACGGGCGCTAGTACTGGACTTGGTGGCTGCATGTCTCCTCCTTCTCCTGTGATTGTATCCTACAATACATCTTGACTGAATCTCAGTAGGTGCTCCAAAACACTTCACAGTATAACACAGTACCTGATAAGACAACACAGTGCCTCCACATGTCTCACAACATTTTCAGCTATCTCACATCTCCGGCAGTGACTCGTGTTTATTCGCTTTATTCCCACCAGGACTATTTTCAAAGACCGCTGCCACAATTATTCTGGTTTTCATGGGTGTTCGTTTCCATTGATGATGCGTACTTTTTCAAACCTATCATCATAATCACGAAAACACACATGAAAATATGTTCCACTACAGCCTGTTAAACTAGAATCAAATAAACACCGCAAAACTCACAATAACTTGCACTACAGTCCCTTAAGTGGAGTAGGGATAAGACGCCGAAATTTAGGGGACTCCTCTCTCTCTCTCTCTCTCTCTCTCTCTCTCTCTCTCTCTCTCTCTCTCTCTCTCTCTCTCTCTCTCTTTCACACATAACTTGTATCACAAATAAGGGGAAGAGCAGTTAATGGCGTTTATGTGTCATCTTATTAAAGCCGAGCCTACAGCAGAGAGAGAGAGAGAGAGAGAGAGAGAGAGAGAGCGAGAGAGAGAGAGAGAGAGAGAGAGAGAGAGAGAGAGAGAGAGAGAGAGAGAGAGAGAGAGAGTGATTTTCTGCTGCTTCCTGCTTCACACACACACACACACACACACACACTTGCACGTACATACATTCCATCTCTCCATCCTCTGCATTGTGTATGGTGACTGGCGCAAAAAAATGCAGTAATGTAATGGGCGTAGTGTGAGCGATGTAATTGGTTTCCCTTGTAGCGAGTGCAGTGGGAACCAGTCGATACAGTCAAGTGTGGAAAGTATTGATATTGCAAATGAGTCACGGCCGTTCATTGACTATTCCTGTTTCCTGAGGGTCATGATTTGTAGGATGTGTGGGGCGGGTGTCCTAAGGCAGGGGATAGGTGTGGTTCGGAGTAAGAAGTAAGGTGTTAATCCGCTTTTTCACAATTTGATTAGTGATGGTGGGACTGAGTCTCTCTCTCTCTTATGGTGCATCGGCAAATATTGCTTCTCTTGGGGTTATGATTTGTAGAAGAGTGAGATGAAAGCTCTGTATGTCCGTCTGTTGTGATACGGCTAAAACAACAACAACAACTACTACTACTACTACTACTACTACTACTACTACTTCTACTACTAGTACTAGTACTATTACTACTACTACTACTACTACTGCTGCTGCTGCTGCAGCCACAACAACAACAACAACAACAACAACAACAACAACAACAACAACAACAGCAACAACAACAACAACAACTACTACTACTACTACTTACTACTACTACCACTACTACTACTACTACTACTACTACTACTACTACTACTACTACTATTACTATTACTGATAATAACAATAATAATAATAATAATAATAATAATAATAATAATAATAATGATAATAATCATGGTTTCTCTAATAAACCACCCATGCATCTAGACCAGATGGAATCCTTATTACTATTATTATAAAATTTTTTTTAACTAATTGAACCCTTTCATAAGAGTAATATCACAACACCTTCGAATATAAATTAGTCAACTTACTGGATTCTCTTGAAGTTTTCTTTTTGGGATTTCCATTTTGATCAAGCTTTCATTGTTATTGTTATTGTTATTATTATTGTTCTCATTTTTACCCACTTGAATAGACCTCTAAAGACGTAAAAAAATAAAGAAAAGCGGAATACTTGGAAGAAAATTAAGAAGCTACTCCTCCGTTTTCTCAGAGACAGACAGCTTTCTCTGCACAGTAAAAGGCAGGTACTCTTCAGGTGAAAGAAGTGTGCCTCCACAGAAAACCCTGGACCATTAAAGACGATGATGTCAAGACGTGGAGCACACTTACCTAACTGCTACAGGCTCTCTTTCACCTTAATAAAGTGCTGTGATGCAAGCCCAGTGTTTAATTATGAAAGACAGTGATGACACCAACGAAAATTTTTACGAGTAGTTTGAACCAGTGCCTGTAGTTGTATATTTTGCCCAATTAAAATCGTCTAGGAAGTTTTAATCAGATAACGGGTATCATGTTATCATTAGAGTAAATATATAAGTTTGCTTTTTCCGTTATGTTCTTCCTCTTTTTTTTTTATGTGCATATCCCCTTTTTTTTACCATTGGTCCGTTTTCCGTAATGCATAAATAAAAATAATAAATCACTTAAGAGACCAAGACAACTTAATAAAATGTGTATTGAGTGCTACTTGCCAAAGAAAATTTGTAAATGGAGAAACAAGTAGCAATCTCGGGGACTTTCAACAGTGAGGTAATGAGAGCAGCGGGATTGCGTTGGTCTTGCCGTGTTGAAGGGATAGCATGAGAATTTCTGGGTTAAGTGTGTTAGATATTTTGAAATGAAAGGTCGAGTGCCAGGCAGTGAGCCAACCAAAGAAGATGTGAAGGACGTAGAAAATCCAGGACCTGACTCGCAGGTTGCACAGAATATTGCCACCACCTCATTGCATAAGGTGACCCGCGAATGTGTGCGCAGTGGAACTTGTCCTGTGAAATGATGGCTGTTGGTGGCGTGGTTATTGTTGTTGTTGTTGATGGTGGTGGTGGTGGTGGTGTCGGTGATGGTGATATTGCTGCTTTGTTGTTGCTTTGTTGTTGTTGTTGTTGTTGTTGTTGTTGTTGTTGTTGTTGTTGTTGTTGTTGTTGTTGTTATTTTTATTTTTATTTTTATTATTATTATTATTATTATTATTATTATTATTATTATTATTATTATTATTGTTATCATTGCTACCATTGTTACTGTATTACTACTGCTGCTACTACTACTACTACTACTACTACTACTACTACTACTACTACTACTGCTACTACTACTACAACTGCTGCTGCTGCTGCTCCTACTA
This sequence comes from Scylla paramamosain, assembly GCF_035594125.1. Lineage (NCBI taxonomy): Eukaryota > Metazoa > Arthropoda > Malacostraca > Decapoda > Portunidae > Scylla > Scylla paramamosain. The sequence continues at coordinate 8,593,132 of NC_087171.1, read as the reverse complement.
CTACTACTACTACTACTACTACTACTACTACTACTACTACTACTACTACTACTACTACTGCTACTACCACTACTACAATTACTACTACCACCACCACCACTACCACTTCTATTACTACTACATCCAACATAACTACCACTAACAGTCCCAAACTCCCCTCCCACCATCACAACCACCCTAGCAACAAGCACACAAACAATCAGAAAGAAGTACGTGTCACGGCTCCCCGCCAATAACCATCTCACCCTTGTTGCTTCACTTCCCTTTGCAACACCTGGCCAGCCTCCCTTAACAAGGTACGGGACAAGGAAATACCTGCCGCTTCCTCCTACCATAGCCTTCCTCTCTACTCATACACACACACACACACACACACACACACACACACACACACACACACACACACACACACACACACACACACACACACACACACACACACACACAGCCGCGTCCTGTAGGCAAGGCAAGGCAGGAAATGCTACACGAGTGAGTCAGCAATCCAACTCGTGAGTGTTCCCACAGCCCTCACGACCCCTTCAGGCTGCCACGGGGAACTAAAGTGTCTATTTGTGTCTCTTCTTCCCTTCTTCTCCTATGTACAGTCCGCTTTTATCTTTGTCCTTTTCCTGCTTCCACTTTTTTTCTTCCTTTTTCTCATCCTCTGCGTCCTTGTTTTCGTTATCCTATTTTTTGTTATCTGTTCTATATTTTATACTTCTTTATCTCATACGTCATCGTTTTCACAGTGTTTATCGTTGTTGCTGTTGTCATTGTTATTGTTTTTGTTGTCATCGTCGTCGTCATAGTCCTACTCCTCTTCCTCCTCCTCTTGATACTTGTCCCTGTTCTCCTCATACATTCCCACACTAACCAAACCACCACCACCACCACCACCACCACCACCACCACCACCACCACCACCACCACTACTACTACTACTACTACTACTACTACTACTACTACTACTACTACTACTACTACTATCAAAAACACTAACAACACCACTACTATTACTACCACTATAATTACTAACCACAAACACTCCATCTCAATGAAACAATTACTCTCACGCACACTCTCAGCCATGCCTGGTGGAGTATCATGTGAGTGAGTGGGTGGGAGAGGGTGGGAGAGGGCGTAGCGTGGGGTAAAGGAGAGTGGGCGGCGAGGGAGTAAAAGCTGAACGAGAGGAACCGGATGCGTGGGAACTGAGAGAGGCGAGGCAGCTACATCGAGGGACAAGGAGGCGTTTGGTTGGTGTGTGTGTGTGTGTGTGTGTGTGTGTGTGTGTGTGTGTGTGTGTACTAGTTCTGTCGATGAATTGGGGAGTGGATGAATGAGTGTGTGTGTGTGTGTGTGTGTGTGTGTGTGTGTGTGTGTGTGTGTGGGTGGAGTGAATATTCTAGGGTACTCGTGAAGATTTGGATGAGATAAGTATTAAGAACTATTAGTAGACAGCCTATTAATAGTATTTCTTCTTACCCTTATTTCTTTCTTCATGTTGCTTCTTCGCCTCTTTAATTTTCTCCCACTCATTTTCTTCCTTCTCTTCGTCATGAGTGAGAAGACTGGCGAGGGAGTGAATGGATGTCCACTTATGTGAGTGAGGTGAACATTGGTAGACAGATACGTAGATTGTGAATAGAATTACGTATGTGTGGATGTGTAAATATGATAAAGTGGGTGACATGGATGGTATAAGAAGAGTATCGATATATTTTCTTGTGTAAGTTAAGTTAGTTTAGATCAGGCTAGGTTAGGTTAGGTTGGGATAGATCTAGTTAGGTTATGGAAGGAAAGGTAAATTTGTATTGGATTAGGTTAGCTTATCTGACTTATTAGGTTAGATTAGTTTGTCAAGTTAGGTCATGTTAGCCTGGGTTAGGTTACGTTAGGTTAGGTAAGGCGATGTTAGGTCAGGACACATTAAGTTAGGTTAGGTTAGGTTAGATTAGGTTAGGTGAGGATATATTAAGTTAGATTAGATTAATGAACAAAGAAGTGAACACCTGGGCAACGGTGTAGGGGCGTGGCTGGTCAGGAGTCCCGCTATTTATTTATGAGAAACAGTAACATCAACAGGGGAGGGATGAATTCACTGGAGGCGGTGGATGTGTGGGTGGAGGCAGGATGTGGAGGAGCATTCCTGAAGAGAAGGGCGGTGGTCAGGTGCAACACAGGTGAAGGGAAGGTAACCTGAGATAGTGTGAGACGTGCACACACACACACACACACACACACACACACACACACACACACACACACACACACACACACACACACACACACACACACACACACACAGAGAGAGAGAGAGAGAGAGAGAGAGAGAGAGAGAGAGAGAGAGAGAGAGAGAGAGAGAGAGAGAGAGAGAGAGAGAGAGAGAGAGAGAGAGAGACATAGGGGTGTGGTCCCTCCGCTGGCCTACTTAACATGCCTCTCCAAGTGACCTCATCCTCCTCCTCTTTACTCCCTCCCCCCGTGCAAAAAAAGAAAAAAAGGTGCCTGTACAAAACTTTCACAATATTGTTTTCTAGATTTCTTTCCACATGCATTTTAATTATGAACAATATTTTCTTGGGATTTTCTTCTTGTGTACAGCCAAAAAATATAGGTACTGTTTTTTTTTTTTATATATTTTTGTTATGGTGAATTATTATTGCTGCTGTTGTTGTTGTTGTTATTATTATTATTATTATTATTATTATTTATTATTATTATTATTATTATTATTATTATTATTATTATTATTGTTGTTGTTGTTGTTATTACCATTACTATTATCATTACTATTATTATTATAGTGATATACGATGATGTGAATCTCTGCTATTATTTTATAATTTCTTTCATTACTTTTCAAAGTGGCTACTAAGTTATTTTTTCTTTCTTTTTTCTTTTCATTTTTTTCCCATTTTTGGCTTTATTCTTTTTTTCTTATTTATTTTTTGCTTCCCTCGCTGCATCACAAAGGCTTTCTCCTTGGCAACTTGTTTTTTTTTTCTTTTAATTCTTCTTCCGCCTTCCTTGCTGCACATTTTTTTTTCCTTCGCTGCTTTATTATTATTTTTATTATTGTATATTTTTTTTATTATTTTCATTTTGCTGAATCACTTTTCTTTATATCATCCTTGTCTTGTTCTTCCATTACATATGATTCCTTCTCATAATTTATTCCATTCCATCATGACCACTCTCTCTCTCTCTCTCTCTCTCTCTCTCTCTCTCTCTCTCTCTCTCTCTCTCTCTCTCTCTCTCTCTCTCTCTCTCTCTCTCTCTCTCTCTCTCTCTTCCTCCTCGTTCAAGTTGTCTTCTTTCACCTTCTCTTGAGATTTTACAACATGACTTTTCCTCCTCCTTCTGTTCCATGTCTTCTTCCTCTTCCTCTTCCTCATTCCTAGTAAATGCCCTCATTTTAAAGTAACGGTTTTTTATGTTATATATATATATATATATATATATATATATATATATATATATATATATATATATATATATATATATATATATATATATATATATATATATATATATATATATATATATATATATATATATATATATATTTCGAACCTATGTATTTCTATGTTTTTTTTTTTTTTTTTTTTTTGCGTTTCTTTTCATATCTCTCCATTTTTTTCCTCCTCTTTCTTTTTTGTTCTTTTGCATCTCATTTTAATCTCATTCTCATCCTCCATTTTTTTTTTTCGTATTCTACTTCTTGTTCTTTTTCTCTTTTTTTTTTTTGACTCGTCGTCTTTTCTATTGTTCTTCTCTTTTCTTTCCCCATCTTGTTTTTTCTCCATTTTCTCTTCTCCCCCTCATTATTTCTTTCCTCCCATTTTTCTTCTGGTTCCACTCTCTCTTCTGTCTGTGTTCATTTCTTCTCAAACTTCCGTCCTGTTTCTTTCTTCACTTTCTTTTCTTCCTTCTCTGTTTTTCCTTCATTCATCTCTGCCTCTTTCTTTTTTTATTTTCAATTTCTATTCTACCTGTAGTGATTCTTTTCATCTCTTCTCCTCTTCATTCTCAATTATCTTTCATTTTTACTCTTTTTCATTCCTTATTTCTCATTGTTCTCTGTAGTCCTGATTTTTCTTCCTTTCTCCTCGTACTTATTGTTTCTTTCTCATGTTTTTCCTTTCCATCTACTTTCTTTCCCTCTCTCTCTCTCCGTCTGTCTCTCTTTCTCCTCTTCTGTCTGCTCTTTCCCCTTCGTCCCTGACCCAGACCACGCCCAACCTCGAGGCAGCATCTCTTTTGTTACCTGCTTGCAACAGTACTATGATCACTGCTGCTGCTGCTGCCTCCAGGATAAGCTGTTCGTTCCCTTGCGTGCTTCTTTCCTTCATTCCTCCCTCCTCTTCATTCTTTCTTTCACCTCCCTGCCTTGTTTTATTTCCTTTCCTTGTTTTGTTTTTATTTCTTCTTCGTCTGTCCATTTGTGTTTTTTTTTTTTTTTGTGTGTGTCTCCGTGTGTCTGTTTTTTTTTTATGGCTTCTTTGGTCGTTTTTTTTTCTGTTCTTTTGTGTTTTTCGTTGTTCGAATTTGTGTTACTAATAATCACATGTGTTGAAGTATTATGTGTTTTTTTTTATGTAGAGTAGTAGTAGTAGTAGTAATAGTAGTAGTACTAGTAGTAGTAGTAGTAGTAGTTGTTGTTGTTGTTTTTGTTGTTGTTGTTATTATTGTTGTTCTTAATGTTTTGCTATCACCGTTTTTATATCGTTCTACTACTTTTTTCTCTCTCTTTTATGTTCATGTTTTTGTTTTTTTTTTCTTCCTAGACAATCCGCAGTACCTGAGTTTTATATTTTTCCTCGTTTTTGTTTTCCACTTTTTACGATCTTTTTTGTTCCATGACATCGCCAGATGCCTGGAACATTGTGCCGTTGAAGAGAGAGAGAGAGAGAGAGAGAGAGAGAGAGGAGAGAGAGAGAGAGAGAGAGAGAGAGAGAGAGAGAGAGAGAGAGAGAGAGAGAGAGAGATTACAATGTGAGAGGCCAATGCAAAAAAAATATCACACACACACACACACACACACACACACACACACACACAAACACGTCAAGATCCTGCCGAAATGAAGAAAAAAAGTGGTGCGTTAGATATTTGATACGAGGAGCAAGAAAGAAAAATATTAACGCCAGAAAAAAAACAAGGATAGGGAATGTAGATAAAAACAATAATAATCATGCACAAAAAACACGCACGCAAACAAAGACACACGTCAAAGTCCTACCAAACAAAAAATATAATAGACATTTAACAGAAAAAAAAGTACAAAAAAATACAATGTTGTCGAGAAAAAAAAAAAAAAAAAAAAACTGAACTGCGTCCCTTTATCTGCATTTTTTTCTCCCTTCTTTTATTCATCCCTGATATTATATACGTGAGAAATTACCTTCATAATACTGCACTGAATAGGGAATCTCGACCTTTTCCCTGCTATGGTCGTCCTTTTTTGCCATTCAGAGCACTGTACAAATATGCATGGACACCCAGAAAAAGAGGGAACAGGATATGTGTCTTCGAAAGTAGAAAACCATAGACTGTTTGATTACGATGAGCTCTTCTCAACCTAATAAGATGCTGCTACGCAATTCTAGATTAAAATTTTGGAACACAACGCTCACAACAGAGGAGATGAAATATTTGGTAAAGCTTTATAACTGACCCCTCTGCGATACCTTTTCTTGTTGTACAGCCACCTCTAAACACTGAAGTGGGTAGGAATTACAAAATCTATTATTTTTATTATCTGTTATTTCTTTTAGATGCTTATAAAGACTCCTCACATTGTTTCTAGTGCTGTGAATTGTAGTATACCGCAGGGAAAGTTCTGTTGCATATATTTTCATAGGATTAATTAAAAACATATTGAGTGTCATCAGCAGGTGAAGAGTTACAGAGACTAGTACAAAAAATAAGTGGAAATGTGTAAGTGTTTATGGGAAAGGCTGTCAAGTTAAGGGTTAAATGGGATAAGTGGGTCTGTCCATGTGCTACAACTGTAAGCCTAAAGATACAGTGCTACACTACACCAGTTATTGATGTGACAGGTGTTAGTAGGTCAAAGGTACAATATGTATGTAGCTCACTTGCTGCATCCCGTTTCAACACTATTCAACCTACATCTTTTTCTGAGTTACCGTTCTCCTTTTCACATATTCAGTTATTGTGTCATTATATTAGTGGACTCTTTTGTTATATACTTTTCTTATAAATAGCATCTGTATATATTTCAAGATACGCAAGCCATCAGAATAAGTTTTCGCACTTTAAATCAGGTTGATGTTTAGTCAAGTCTGCTTAAAATTTCGAGACCAAATAATTTTAATTCATAGCATAAATGATTTTTCCAGCCATGAATATCCAGTTAGATTGAATTTGTGTCACTTTAGTTAGAATCATCCAGTTTAGTTCACGATGATCCACTGCCAATGTCACAAAAGAACACGAATACATTTATTTGGTCATACCAAAAAAAAAAAAAAAACATCCCGTAAAAAAGTAAATAAATAAATCATAAGTTCTCGTTCATATAGAGAACCACGAAAAAAAAGAAGAAAAAAACATTTCACGAGAAAAAGAAAATCGAGTTTACTTTTTCAATTTAAACTCGAGGTTACAATAGAAAACGAATTTACTTTACCATACAGAGTCATGTCTTATGAAAGAAAAAAGCTCACTCACTCACAACCAGCTAATGTTAAGGTTGTGGTGGTAGCCTTCCATCCCCTCTCCCATACAAGGCCGGTCATGATTTAGCATTCTTTCCCTATTTTCTCTCTTCCGGACCTCACCCTTCCCTTGGCCGCTCTTCTTTTGTGTCAACAGCAACAAAAAACGGTCTGGAAGTCGTCATGAAAGTGCAGGAGACACGGGGGAATGTTGAGGCGAGGCGACGGGCGGCGGGAGTGGCGGCAGGTGCGTGACGGGACAACAGTGACACACACATACGTGGGTAATCACCGTCTCGTCCGGATTCCTCGCGTCTCGGCAAAGGAGACAGAAGAGGTTGATCTGTCGCCACCAGCTAGCTCACTCGTCTGCCTGCTTATCTCACCACGCCCCGGCAACGCTCAGCCTCACGCCGCTTCAGCCAAACTAGAAGAATTAGGAAATGCTGTAATGCAGTGAAAGTTGCACTGTGTGTGTGTGTGTGTGTGTGTGTGTGTGTGTGTGTGTGTGTGTGTGTGTGTGTGTGTGTGTGTGTGTGTGTGTGTGTGTGTGTGTTATTATTATAATTTTTAAAGTAAGGAGAGGCACTTGAGTAAACTTTTTTGCCTGATTCTTTTTTTTTTTTTTTGAGTCCTTGAGTGGCTTCTTCTGTATGTAAAAGGAAAAATAAGATAAAATAAATAGACTAGTAAAAGAAAATAGGAGAATCAGAAGAACGCAAAAGAATTATAAAAAAAAAATATTCCGAAGTGGAAAGTTTTAACTGATGGAGGAAGAGATGTAAAAGAAAATAATAATAATAATAATAATAATAATAATAATAATAATAATAATAATAATAATAATAATAATAAAGAAAGGAAAGAAGATAAAGAAACAGGAAGAAATTTAGTAGTAATGAAAAATAATATTAAAAAAAAAATTATTGGAATTACTTGACAAGAAATTACAAATGCAGAGTACGTCAAAATGAGAAGTTATGTTATGTTAGCTAATGGCTCTGGTTTGCGGCGGTTTAGTGTGACTGTCTATCCTTCAGGCGCTCTCAGGTTTCCTCGCTCGCTGCTTGGGCTTCTAAGAACGATCATCACTCACGACATTCCTAACGTGACCATTTCCTTGTGTTATTTTGAGCCCTCCTGGCGTTTTTATGATGCTAAAGTATATATGTTTTTTTTTCTTTTTTATGATGGTGTTTTCGTAAAGAGTATGATGTATAGTATTTTGTGTTAGTCGAGTATTTATTTGTTTTTTTTTTCTTTTTTTTGCTATTTGATCCACTGTATATTTTTTTCTATTCTCATCGTTTCTAATATGTTACTTTCCAATCTAGTTTCTTTTCAAAAACTGGCAGGTGTAAGGAATGTTATGCTGACCACGCAACTTTCCCTTTTGTTCAATTTTTCCTCTCTTTTCATGTGTCTTCGCTAAACTTTATTGCTCCTATATACATCGTCCTCTCCTATATCTGAACTAATACAATCAATTCTTTCGGTCCGCCTCATTACCTGCATCCTTGTACAATCGCGGTCAGAAGTTGAGTAACCTTCTGCATTCGATTTTGCTTTATTTTGCCTTTCCCTACAATCTTAAGTCCTCTGATCTGCTTACAGTCTGTTCATAAATCTTGATAATTGATTCTTAGTACCTCAGACGATTTACGATTGATGGGGAGACGCTAAACACTGTGGAAGTCAGCGAGAAATATTACCTAACTATCAACTAGAACTGCACTTTCGTATCCATCCTTGTTTAAGTCACTGGCACTAACCACTACACCAGGAAATATAGAACTGTGTTACTCATAAACATTCTCTTTCCGACGGTTGCCTCACAGACTTACTGCCTCGAACCGGACACAAAGACAAGACTCACTCACCTGTGTAGAGACGTAAGATGCAGTCAGTCAGTCAGAATGACATCGAGTTCCTGAAGATCTTAGGAATAGGAAATGAGTCAAAGTAGGGAGAGAGCAGCTGATGTCCATTCCTGCATCGATAATTCATGTTTTTTTTTTTTTTATCTTCCGTTTTAGCGTAATTCCTTTTACTATCAAGTGTATCGGGCTCCAAAATACTTGATATGGCGGTTGAGTGTGTATGTAATCGCTTAATCTTGAAAGCCTCCTACTTGGAAATGCAAGATAACAGGAAATGAATGTACTAAACTCGTAACTTTATTTCTGTTTATGTTTCTGTATGTTTTTTTTTCCCCTTTGTTTTTCTTGTTATATTTGTTATAGTTTTTGGTATGTTAATTATGTTGGGTGTGCGTTCGTTTGTTAACTGCATAATGATAAGATAATAAATTCAAGTTTTTTTTTCACTTTTCGACTATTTTCTTATTATTATGTTTATTAGAATGCTAGATACCTATTTTACTGGATCTCTCTCTCTCTCTCTCTCTCTCTCTCTCTCTCTCTCTCTCTCTCTCTCTCTCTCTCTCTCTCTCTCTCTCTCTCTCTAACCCCTCCCCGTCCCCCCGTTGTGCTAGTGTGCATGTGTGTGTGTGTGTGTGTTTGTGTGTGTGTGTGTGTGTGTGTCATGGTTTCCCCGAAGGTTTGGCGAGTGACTGCATGGCGAGAAGCATTCCAGGCATGACATGAGACTCATTCCTTCATGCGAAATACTACGTCGTCGTCGCTCCACAGTCTGATTCCCTCCACGGCCTCCTGCTCGCTTCGCTACGCCGCCTCACAGTTTTATTCTGGCTCACTCTGATGGATAGAATGTTTAAATGGTACCCGCTCCGCTGCGTTCGTGTCTCATTCCAAGTTGTCGTGTTGTCATAGAAAAGCATTATTATAATCTCTCTCTCTCTCTCTCTCTCTCTCTCTCTCTCTCTCTCTCTCTCTCTCTCTCTCTCTCTCTCTCTCTCTCTCTGGTGCGTCTAAAGCATTTAATTAAGTTTTTTTTTTCTTCGTGATTCTGTAATTAAAAATATCAACTTTGTCTAATAGGTTTCTTAATCTGGTTTTTTGTACATACTCTTTTATTTATTTATTATTTATTATTTTTTTTCTTGAGCATGAAGGAGGCCGCCCAAGGACACAAAAGACATGGAAGTACCAAGTAATTTGCCTCTCCAAAAAATTATTAAATAAATAAATAAAGCAGGAAAAATATTACAAGTGTGTATTCTTAGATTACTTATTTACCTTTTTATTTTTATTTGAAGAGGTTGGTTAATGATTACGGAAACTATTAAAAAGAAATGGTTAATTCTTGGTGAATTCTTGGTTAATTGAATAAAAAAGATCCCATTAGGAAATAAGAAAAATAAAACTTTTCGCAGCATAAAGCAACAATTAACCATGAGGGGAGCATTACTTGAGGCAAAAACGCGCATTTACAGACTTTTATTACAATCTTATACACATAGGAAGAAAAAAAAAAACAAGAATTAGAAAAATAAATAAAAGAAGAAAAATATGAATATGAGGGACAGAATTCATGCAATATATCTTTAAAGCAGTTCAGTTTATAACAATTTTACATATACCAAAAGCAAGGGCAGAGATGAAAGAAAATTGAAGATAAAAAAAAAAACATAGGCCTCACTACTTACAACTTTTCTTATCCCATTCACTGCTCAGCAAATTTTTCCCTTCAATACCAATAGCTTTTTGAAACCATTTTTGTGCTAAGCTTTCAGAGATATTTCTGAAATGTAAAAAAAAAAAATAAGACCAACCTATTTTCTATCTTTTCTCTCCTGTGTCCCTCCACAAACCATTTTTGCTGTGGTAGGAAGGTTAATGAAGGATGACCGTAGTAGTGAAAGGGTTAAAACAATTGGTCAGAGAAAGTGGACAAACAGAATCAGACGCACAGGGAACAACACAGCATACCTGACGGGACATCCATCTGTGAGCCACGTGGAGGCATCTCATTGAAGCGAGACAAACTTTTTACACTCTTACGGATGCAGTTCTCGTAAATTCCACATGCACGGCGTCATACAAGTGTCATATTAAACTGTCACTTCCATGAAATATAGTAATGATATGTTTTCTGAGGTTGTTTTCATACCATTGCAAAAATTAAAGACTCGATGTTTCGGAGCTCGTCTTTTCTTTTTTATTTTCCTTCTTCTTCTTCATGGTGAGTATAATTCCATCGAGTATTGAGCGTCTGATAGCTTACGGACAATATGCTCGGAAAGTTAGCCTAATACCTCAGTTACAAGGAAGAAGTACGTCAAAAAATCAGTTAATGAACAAAAATATAACGATGCTTATTCCTTGATTTTCACTCCATCTGACTACGTCTTTCTACCATTCAGTGCCTAACCTTGTAAGAGAAGAGTATCAAGACCCATGGATAAGCCAGCACATTTGAAATCCCTTCTCCAATTCACTTATTAGGGAGCAACAATAAAGCGCATTTCTTTCCTTAGCTTTTTGTTGTCAACTTTCGTTACAAATTGAAAAAAAAATAATAATGAATAAATGTGTGTTTCTTTTTTTTTTTTTTTAGCATGTTCACTAATAGAACGGCAATTAAGTTCTTTTTTATTTTTTCGTTCTATTTTCCTTCATTATTTTTAGACACCGGTGAAGGATCGTGCCTCTGCGGCGCCGCTCAGGGTCCCGCAAGTCACCTCAGATGCAAAGATGTGGCGTGAAGTTCAATGGAAAGCGATGTGATTGTCTGGCTACCTGATCCTACCTTGCTTACCCCCTCCTCCTCCTATTCCTCCTCCTCCTCCCACTTGTCCTACTCCTGCCAAGCAGCTTCAGAACATGTGGTTGTCTCGAGGTGTATCACGCAGCAGACGTGCAAAAACGTGTAGGTTATCCTGTCTGTCTCCGATCTTATCTACGTCGCATCGTTCCAGCACAGGATTACTGATCACCTGAAGCGCAACTGTCAGCACAATATGAAGGAGACGGACTCAAACGAGGTGTGATAAGAGTACAATAAAAAATGCTTAGAGATATATATACATTTTTTTTTCTTAATAAACACGCAGCAAAGGTTAAAAAGGAAAGGAAAGGTCAAGTTGAGTGTTATCAAATATTTGATGTTCTAAATGTTACTAGCAGTGTTTTGAGATGTGTTAGGTTAGGTATGAATTAATCTATATTTTTTTGCTGGAGAAAATATGAAGCAGTTGATGCTGATGTTTAAACATAATGTATTATTATCTTCTGGTGTTGAGTAATTCATAATTTCGTGCTCTCTCTCTCTCTCTCTCTCATCAAACGCAATATTAGTCAGTGTGTGTGTGTGTGTGTGTGTGTGTGTGTGTGTGTGTGTCATTAACACCACATGAAGAATCTTATTGTATAAACAGCGTCGCTTTTCTTTTGTTCCTATGCACAAGTAACGGGGAGTCATGTCTTTCCCTTCGCGCTGTGGCTGAGCGTGGTGGTGTTGGTATATAATGGCGGTGCCCTTGGTGCAGTAAGCGCCATATGACTTCGTTGTCGCGGCGTCTTCAATGAAATCAATCCAATGGCGTGAGGCTGAGGTAGAAGTTTCCTTAGTTATCTTTGGAACTGGTAAGAGTGTCATATTTGTTGATCTAACCGCATGTTAGGTAAATAAATAGAGGATAATGATAATTTTAATACACAAGGGAGAAAGACTTAAGGGCAAAAATAAATTGAGAGAAAATAATAAAAAGGTTCACTAATTGTCTCTTCCTAAAGGAAAAAAAAGATAAACAATACTAAAGAAAAGACAGTTCAGATTTGGAGGTGCTGTGAAACTCTACCCTTAGATATGGTGGAGTCGTGAGAAGGGGGAAATGAAGGTGCAGGCAAAGGGATCCCCAACAGTCTGTTGTCTAGTCATGGAGTTATAAGTTAAAGTTTGACAACTGACTTTATTAAGTTTATTATAGATTTATTATTGTCAGATGTCACCAGACGCGGCAATGGACTTCAGGCAATAAAAAAAAAAAAAAAAAAGTTCGTAGAGTGTAAAGAAGGAATGTGGAAGCTGATTTGTTTAGCTTATGAAATTTTATTAATTCCTGTAATTACCAAGGAAAGATTACTTTTAATGTTTCAACCACCACTACCACCACCGCTACTATTACTACTACTACTAGTACTACTACTACTACTACTACTACTACTACTACTGCTGCTGCTGCTGCTGCTGCTGATGCTGCTGCTGCTACTACTACTACTACTACTACTACTACTACTACTACTACTACTACTACTACTACTACTACTACTACTACTACTACTACTATTACTACTACTACTACTACTACTACTACTGCTGCTGCTGCTGCTGCTGCTGCTGCTGCTACTACTACTACTACTACTACTACTACTACTACTACTACTACTACTACTATTTCTACCGCTACTACTACTACTACTACTACTACTACTACTAACTACTACTACTACTACTACTTCTACTACTACTACTGCTGCTGCTGCTGCTGCTGCTGCTGCTGCTGCTGCTGCTATTACTACTACTACTACTACTACTACTACTACTACTACTACTACTACTACTACTACCACAACCACATCCACCACCACCACCACCATTACGACAACAATAACACCAAATAACAATAACGATAACGGAATACAACACAAAATGGAGCAACACATCCACCTTGAGATGCGCCAACAAAGCACTATTTCCTCACCTCCTGCAGCATTATCTAGTATTTATCCACACATACACATCCATGTAAACATGCGCTCATAAACAGTCGCCTCCTTCCCTCGACACCCGCGCCACGAGCAATAAACAGAGAGGGAGAATAATGGTAAGGACATACATGGTTGCGTCATGGAGACACGGATCAAGACTCTTTCCTCGATTAGGGATGAGGAAAGAGCCACACACACACACACACACACACACACACACACACACACACACGCTAGCTCTTGAGCAACGGTCACACATGTGCTAAGTATCACGAGGACATCCACGTGCATTCACAATCCTCATTAAGTACGAGTTAAATTTCCACATATGCATACTTGGCATCTTGGGGTTTTCATGTGTTAATTATTCATTACTTAAAAAAGAAATAAAACTGCCACAAAAATATGAAAACAAGAAAAGAACACGCTAACATGAAATACCTAATAAAAATTAATAAAGTACAAGGAAAAGAGCGAAGAATTGGAAATAATTCCTTTCACTGCGATATGTAACAGTTCACAACACTACAAGCAACGTATGGAATTTTTATAAGCAGCCACAAAAAAAAGAAGATAAAAAAACAATAGACTTTGCAATTTCAAGCCAGTACAATATTTGGAGGTGGCTGTAGAACAAGGAGAGATAGATGTCTCAGAGTGGTCGGTAATTAAGGAAAAATGTGCCGAATAGCAGTCGAAGTGTTAAAAGTGTGCATGTGGTATGTGGACGACCAGGAAGTGTTCATGTTTATTGATTTTATATATGTGTTTAAGCTTATTGCTCTGCCATGTGAAGACTTTTTATTTATTAACATTCAGTTGCATATTAGATGAGGGAAGTGTACAACTCGCTTCAACACTCCGGTGACAGAAATAAAAGCGGATAGTGAAAATGGTCCAGGAAGACACAACGGCCCCATTCAATTAAGAGAAAAAAGCGGAAACAAAAGAATGGAATCAAAGCCACCCTTGTTCTGGGAAAGCGTGGAAGTCAGAAGAAAAATAAGATAAATGAAGTAAATAAGAACAGGGAAAGGCTGACTGCTTGAAGAAGGACGCCATACATGAGAGCACAATGATAGATAAATAAAGATAAGGAGACTGCAAAGGCCAGTTGACCTACACAAGGCCACTTCTACACAAGACAGAAGACGAAGGAGTAAAGATATTGATTAACTTTGACGTACTCTTGGTAACATTAAGATTAGAAGAAAAAAATAGGGTTGTATATATGAAAATAAACGTAATACAAGCCATGAAAGTTACGAGAAACTGCAATATCGAGTGCCATAGCTGTAATGAGTGTAAGATTATGGTACTTACGATGTGAATGGAGGGCTGGAGGCGCGACTGGAAGGCTGGAAGGAGATACATGGGCATAACGCGAAGCTCGATTGAATGATTGATTTGAGGCGACGCAATACTGAAAGGAGAGCGAAGGAGTTTGTGTTCAGTCAGGATCGCATATCCAAACCTTTCGGCCTCTTGACTTAACGACTTTGACAGGCTTTTGTGGAAGTTAATGGAGTTTTCAAGCGTGTTTTCATAATTTTAAGGATAGTTAATAAGATTTTGCTCCATGAATTAAAAAAAAAAAAAGATCTTGAGAGCCTAAAAAGTGTGTTGACGAATATGAGCTTAATTCCTCTCTGTGAATAGGACGCAGTGCCACACAGAAGACCATGGGAAACTTCTCATATTACCCAATTGTGCTGTGGCATGACAACTTTTTATGATGAGTTATTATTTTGGATACTTAAACCAATGTACATTCTCTTTTTTTTTTTTCCAGAAGATTATGTATATGTGTGTGTGTGTGTGTGTGTGTGTGTGTGTGTGTGTGTGTGTGTAAACTCTGACAAATTTCTTTTTGCATTTTATCCTGTGGAATGAAAAAAAAATAAATAAATAAATAAAGGAGAAAAAAAAAAAAAACACTTTCAAATTCCCCAGTGATTTTCGACACCGGGCAGACGGAACAGCCTTGAGGGGAACAGCTGCACGCCCTGCGGAACTCTCTGCTCACGTGCGCCTGCGGTACTTGGCTGGCTCGTGACCTATTTAGGCGTGGCAGCCCTGTGTGTGTGGCGGGAGCTACGTCTGGCCGCCTATTTGTGTTGCATGTATCTATTCCTAGTAGCAGCAGTGGTAGTAAAAGTAGTAGTAGTAGTAGTAGTAGTAGTTAGTAGTAGTAGTAGTAATAGTAGTAGTAATGGAAAAAGAAGAAAGAGGATGGCGACGACGATGATGACAAAGAGGAAGAGCAGGAGGGGAAGGAGAAAGAGGAAAGGGGAAGAAAAAAAAACATAGGAAGATGAGATAAAAAAAAAAAAAAATGTTGACGTAACTATAACAGGGCTACTCATCACACTAAACACAAATACGTACTTGTAAACTTATGCAGGAGAACGGGAAGGAATATATCAGAACGGCGTAAGAGAAGGAACAGAAGCAGGAGTGGAGGCACCAAGTCCATAAGAAGTATCACAAATCATCAATAACACACACACACACACACACACACACACACACACACACACACACACACACACACACACACACACACATACACACACACACATACACACACATTCACTATCCTTCACCTCCCCGTCCTCTAGTCTAGCTTCGCTCCTTCATGATAATCAACCCAGAAATCAAGACTTCGATCAGGACTCCATCAGACGGGGAAAGCTTAAGGTTCAAGGGTCATAGAAGTGCATGGAGACTGGCAAGTGTCGGAGTGCTAAAGGCCGGAGAGGGAGCAACGGGGGAGAGACAGAACGTGCTGAAGGAGGGAGTGGCCGGGATGCTAGACAAGTGTGATGGCGTGGTGCAGGTGTGAGCCCAAGGGATATTGGCAGGTGAAGGACGAGGGCTGCAGAGGATGTGGAATGGAAAGGAAGCCAGCGACGGGAGGGTGTGGAAAGGGAGGCGTTAAAGGGCACGACTTCTGGTGCATACTGGAGAGGGATTGGGATGGATTGGGGATGCGTGGAGAGGTGGTGGTGGGTGAAGGTTATTTTGTGGGTGTGGTGTGGTGTGGTGAAGGCTGCTGGAGTGGTGTGGTGGAGGGTGTGGTGGAGTTAGGGTGAAGTGATGGAGGTCAGACGGGTGTGTGGTGCATGATGTGTGGTGAGTGAGGTGTGGCTTAATGAAAGTAAGGCTGGCAGGTTTTGGCATAGTGTGTAGGTAACGGGACGAGGAGAGTAAGTAAGGTTCGTTCGCCTGAAGTTAGATACGTTAAGTCTTCCTCTGTGCTTTCTACTACACGCGAGTTTCTGAGAAGGGAGTTTCGAGCTAAAGTGAAGCTACAAAAGAGCCTTAAGACTCACCCTATGTAACATTTTCTTCTGTTTTTAATCGTACCCCGTGCCTTTCTGAATGTCTGAATTCCGATCCCATTATATCTATGAATACTTGTTTAATATTTCCCTTGAACTGCTCTATTGTTTTGCTCTCACCTGCGTTTTCTTCAGGTACTACGTATGCGTCTTGGGAAAACAATGCTAAACAAAAAAATCAATTAGTTTAACATGACTTGAACTTTATTAAGAAGATTGCTTGGTTTCTCCCCACTCAGTAGTACCTGTGTGTCTTTGTCTTATTACCATTAGTCTTTATACTCGTATATATATATATATTTATATATATATATATATATATATATATATATATATATATATATATATATATATATATATATATAAAGGTTGTATGTTTGGTCACACCTCTAATCGCTAAGCAGTACAAGATGGTGATCAGCTTAACCTCTCACTACATGATTCGAAAATTACAATATATTATCTGAAACTATTATACCCCCTTCTCTTATACATACTGAGGACTGCAGACGAACGATAGCCAACCGAACGTATTCGTAGTATGAAATGGTGTCATAAGATGCTGAATGTCACAGATAGCAGTGTGACAGGCATACAGTGCTGGCGGACGGTAAATGTGAGAGTGGGACTAAAAGGTGATAGTGTTAGAGGTGATAGAAAATGAGATAGAAAGTGGGATAACGAGTATGTGGCAGATAAAGTGCCGTGGAATGAGAAATGTGGCTTGCAGCACTTTCTTTCATATGCGGTGCTGTGGTAAAGTAGGGTGTGGCAGCATAGTGGTATGACTAGGCTGGCTCCATCAGTGGGTGTGGCTTAAGTGCTGTTAGTGATGGCTGGCACTGAGTGTTAGTGATGGCTGAGGAGGCGATGTGAGGGATCAGGTGTCTGAGTGTCTGGGCGCGGCAGGTGAGGTGTACCATCAGAGGTGTGCCAGATCCGCGGTCGCATGAATTAAAAGGTGGTGCAGGTCAGATGCAAGTCACGAGATGTGGTGGTGAGCTGGGTGTACTTAGGTGAGTTTTGTGCTGAGAGAGAGAGAGAGAGAGAGAGAGAGAGAGAGAGAGAGAGAGAGAGAGAGAGAGAGAGAGAGAGGGGGAGGGAGGGAGGGAGGGAGGGAGAGAAAACTACATAGAGAAAAAATTTCCCCAAAAAAGCATGAGATTCTAAAAAAAAAAAAAAAAAAACGAGAGTTACGTACTTGAACTTAATTTAATGAGCACGAAGAAAAAAATAAATAAAAAAAAAAAACATAGGAAGCAGGAAGTCTAGAAGAGGGAGTGTGTGTGTGTGAGGGAGAGAGAGAGAGAGAGAGAGAGAGAGAGAGAGAGAGAGAGAGAGAGAGAGAGAGAGAGAGAGAGAGAGAGAGGTGACGAACTACTACGCCACAGCATTACTTCCCGGAAGCCTCTTAAATCTGCCTTCCTCCTCTCTGATGACAGGAAGGACGCACTTATGAAGCAGGACAATGCCCCACTCTCTCTCTCTCTCTCTCTCTCTCTCTCTCTCTCTCTCTCTCTCTCTCTCTCTCTCTCTCTCTCTCTCTCTCTCTCTCTCTCAGGAATACCCAAACTTCCTCCTTTCCATTTACTTCGTCACACTCTTGACTTCTCACTTCACCAGTTACAACTCTCACTCCTCCTACCTGAGAACCTGCCATGTCTTCGTCACCGCCCGATACTCTCCACAGGGATCGTAAAGGGGTCGTACCTGCGTCTGCTGGGGTCGTAGGAACGTCTGAAGTGGGTCGTAGTGTCTAGGACTTCTTTCTTAGGCTTTCACTTAAAAGAATGATTCGGTGAATGAATGAATGAATGAATGAATGAATGTTTGGCGTGGGGAATGTGCGGGAACGAGAGGTGAAAGGATAAGCGGTCACCCTGTCTGTCGCCTGTCGTGTGTGTGTGTGTGTGTGTGTGTGTGTGTGTGTGTGTGTGTGTGTGTGTGTGTGTGTGTGTGTGTGTGTGTGGCATCTGATACAGCCTTAGACTGGCAAAGAGACCATCGGCATGAGGCGTGAGATAAAAGCGAACTTTCTCCTCTCTCTCTCTCTCTCTCTCTCTCTCTCTCTCTCTCTCTCTCTCTCTCTCTCTCTCTCTCTCTCTCTCGAATTCCTCGTATTTCCTGTGTTTTTTCCCCTTCGCTTGTTAGATTCAAGTACATTCCAGTCGGTATGTTTGGAATGTCATGCAGCTCTGAGTAATCTTTATTGTGTTTTTATGTGTTAACTTCTCTCTCTCTCTCTCTCTCTCTCTCTCTCTCTCTCTCTCTCTCTCTCTCTCTCTCTCTCTCTCTCTCTCTCTCTCTCTCTCTCTCTCTCTCTCTCCCTTTCATACATTTCAACAAACCGGACGCAGATCACTCCTCCTCCTCCTCCTCCTCCTCTTCCTCCTCCGGGAATTCACATTCACGCTGGAATTTCCGGAAAGCACACAAGGCCGTCGTGAAGGCTGACGGTCAGATGAGATGTCACGCCCCGGAGCTCAACAGGTAGTGGTGGTGGTGGTGGTGGTGGGTGAATGTGGGCTGATTCTTGTCTGCTTGATATTCGTGAACGTTTATGGTGTTTATCTGAGTGGTGGTGCTCTTGGTGGTTGATTTAGTGGTGTTGTGATGGCAGTGGTGATGGTGGTAGTGGTTGTTATGGTTTGAGTGCTTGGGTGATGTTTGTTATGATGGTAGAAACACGAGTAGTAGGATCATTGTGGTTGTGGTAGTGATGGTAGTGATGGCTGGATTGGTAATGGTGGTAGTAGTTGTAGTGGTGATGTTGTTGCGGTGGTAGAAGTAGAAATAGTAAGGGTTGTTGTAGTTGTGGTGGTGGTGTTGGCGATGGTCTGTGGTAATAGTGGTAGGGGCAGTTGTAGTAGTACTGGTGATGGTGGTAATGATGTTGATGGGTGTTGTTGGGATGCTGGTAGTTGTAGTAGTGATAGTAGTGGTAGTGGTAGTGGTAGTCTTGGTCGTGATGTGTTAATGATGGTCGTAGTGGTGGTACAAATACAAATAGTAGTAGTGGTAGTGATAATGGTATTGGGGATGGCTGTGGTGGTGGCGGTGGTGGTGGTAATGGGTGTGGTGATGGTGGTGGTGTCTTTCATACCAGACACACAAGGTATCTCTTCCGTGACAGGCGGAACAGATGAGGGGAGCAAGGCGAACCTTATGTGCCGATCAAGCGTCATCCTTGTCATCATCATCGTCATCATCATCGTCACCATCACCATCATCACGAGTGTTTCCATCATTGATTACCGTGGGAATAACGATACACCTTCTTCTTCTACTTCTTCTTCTTCTTCTTCTTCTTCTTCTTCTTCTTCTTCTTCTTCTTCTTCTTCTTCTTCTTCTTCTTCTTCTTTTTATTATTATTATTATTATTATTATTATTATTATTATTGTTATTATTATTATTATTGTTATTGTTATTATTATTATTATTATTATTATTATTATTATTATTATTATTATTATTATTATCATAATTATTTCTATTATTCTTAATATTATTATTATTGTTGTTGTTGTTGTTGTTGTTGTTGTTGTTGTTGTTGTAGTTGTAGTTGTTGTTGTTGTTGTTGTTGTTGTTGTTGTTGTTCGTTTTTTCTTCTTTTTCCTCTTGTTTTTCTTCCTCCTTTCTTGTTGTTGTTCTTGTTCTTATTTTTGTTCTTGCTGTATTTCTTCTTCTTTTCCTCTTCTGCTTCTCCTCCTCCTCCAGAAACACAACATTTCTTCAAGCCACTTACTCCTGAAGGAGGCCATTGGGTCTGTATTGCGGTACTCGGCCCGAGGCGTAGAAGTTGCGAATTTAACCTCAGCTCACGGCAGTTTCTAGGTTGGGCAGATAGCGCTTCCAAAAAGAAAGAAAAAATAAAGGCAATAGCGAATGTCATATGCTTATAATTAGGTTTTCTTTTATCCTTTATACTTGTCGTGAATTTGTTTTTTTTTATTATGTCTATGTTTTCTAATCTAATTTATATTTATATTTCATTCCTTTTCATATGTCCACCGTTGTGCAAACAGTTAACATTCCCTAGAAATCCACGGAAATTCGTAAAGGGTGCAAGTAAAGTAGATAAGAAAGAAAAAAAAAACTAAAACAGGAAATGTACCAAAGAGGAAAAAATATACATTTCAGTACATATGGGAATGAAAGAAAAAAAAGTCATGTACGGAATGTACTACTCCACTGAATAGGGACATTTAATTCGTCCAATTACTTTTTGAAAGACGGAAATGGAAATGAACGATTGGATTGATTTGAATGTTGATAGCGGCTTTTTCAGAGGAGATTCCAGTTCATTGGAACACTTTATAGCACTCGACAATGGAAGAAAATCCAGCTCATGAACCTGTATGGAGGGGAAATTCGTAGGTAAAGCAATTTTTCTATTCATGCATTCATTCATTCATTTATTCATTTTCTCCCTCCCTCCCTCCATCCCTCCCTACCTCCCTCGTCTCTCTCTCTCTCTCTCTCTCTCTCTCTCTCTCTCTCTCTCTCTCTCTCTCTCTCTCTCTCTCTCTCTCTCTCTCTCTCTCTCTCTCTCGTCTTCTCATCATCTTCGTAATGAGGTTGATTATGATTCACAATGGAAGCCTCTGCGTTGCTGTGTTGCGACATGACTTAGCTAACGACATAAAGATGCATTTCCAGAAAACAGGAAAAGACAGTGAGGTGATGTATTACAACAATTTGTCAATTTTTGATAGTTCCGCCAGCGCAGAGAGAGAAGCAGTTTATAAGAAGCCGTGTTTTATTTTTGCTTATGAAGGAAACTGGCCAAGGTCAATAAAGCATTATTAGAAAAAAAATCGTTCAGATGTCACTTTCCGAAATTTAATATATAATATCTAGAGAACCTTTATTTAGTTTTGTTGTCTCATATTTCTCTCGGAGGAGTTTTCATTTAGTAAGAAGGTGCAGGAACTGTAAAAGACATTGGCGTAGAGTTTAGCAGTGAAAGAGTGAGTGAAAGATAGTGAGTGGTTAACATTTGTTTTAGTAATGTGGGCAGAATAAGGACGAGAGGAAGTAGAAAGTCTTCTGCAGTGAGGCCGCCGGAGCGGGCGGGGTTGGGAGGCGGGGCAGGAATGCACTTAGCAAAATTTAGAAGAACAGTAACTCTGATAATTGCGATACAAAAAGAAGAATAAAAAAGAAAAAGAAAGCTCGTACACACACACACACACACACACACACACACACACACACACACACACACTCTTAATAAAGTGGGCGAGAGCAGAGGCGGCGCCTAATGAAGTGGGAAAGGTCACTGAACCCTAATATAAATAAATGCAGCCCAAACGCGCCTTGTTTCCCGAAAGCCTTGATAACAGCGGCGCGCCAACCACGCAATGAGAGCGAATCCACGAAATGCATTCCATCGACGCGGTCACGTAGGCGAGGGGCACGCAGCCACGCCACCCTTTCTATGGAGCAGAGTGTGGCGGGGCAGGCGAGGCACGTGCTGGAGTCACGAGGAGGCACTAATTTCATATATTAACCCTTGGACTGGTATGATAATGTTTATTTCGCTGATAGGAAGGACAAGTAATAACATGTGTGTGTGTGTGTGTGTGTGTGTGTGTGTGTGTGTGTGTGTGTGTGTGTGTGTGTGTGTGTGTGTATGTCTGTTGTTTCTGACTGAATGACTGATAGAGATATATTTAGATTCTGAGAGTGAAAGTTCAAACGAGAGAGAGAGAGAGAGAGAGAGAGAGAGAGAGAGAGAGAGAGAGAGAGAGAGAGAGAGAGAGAGAGACCAAATATCCTGCAAATCATTCTCTTGCATATATATATATATATAGCGACGCTTTTTACAATTTTACATCAAAGTTTTAATAGCAGAAAACACTGAATTCTTCTTGAAAGATTATTCTCATCTTGCAGACGTTGATAAATAAGCTGGACCAAACACACCTCATTATCAGATATTTCCAAACAGTTTCTCATAAAGTCGACATCATATTGAAACTACTATATGATCTCTTCCATATCTATTCACAACGAGAACCTTAATATTAAACCGAATCATTTATTGGGTTACTGAAGTAGGAAATACACGATCATGCTTCGATAGGAAGAACAAAGAGAAGAAAATGGATATCCGTAGCAATTAAAGAGTGATAAGAAATAGGTGAAGAAGAGAAGGAGATGAAGTGAGAGAGAGAGAGAGAGAGAGAGAGAGAGAGAGAGAGAGAGAGAGAGAGAGAGAGAGAGGAGAAATGTGAGGAAAATGGGATTAATAAGTGGATAGACGGAAGAAGATTAGGAGTATGAAAAGATAATGAGTAAAGAGAAGGAGGAGAAAAAGAAAGAGTAGACAAAAGATTAAAAGAACGAGAAGAAAGACAAAGCGACAGGAAGAGAGAGAAAAAAAAGAACATTATGAAAAGATAAAGACGATAAAGACAACAGGTAGAGAGAGAGGAGGAAGATGAGAAGCAAGAGGAACAGGAAATAACCAGTACAAACGAAGAGGAAGAAGAGGAGAACGAGGAAGTGTAGGAGAGAGAGAGAGAGAGAGAGAGAGAGAGAGAGAGAGAGAGAGAGAGAGAGAGAGAGAGAGAGTCCCATTATGGTGTCTTGCCTTGACCCTCCCAAGAATTTTGTTATCTCCGTTAAGTCAAAGTTTGCGCGCCACTGCACCCCCGAAACTTGGTCGCGGCAAAGGAAAGACTGTATTATCCAAGCTCCAGTAAGTGGCGGTAATAATGCAGTCCTTGTGTGTCTGTATAATATATACGTAACTCCTCGGGATTTTTTTTTTTCTGAGTGTGAAAAAAAATAAAAATAAAAAATAAATAAATATATATATATATATATATATATATATATATATATATATATATATATATATATATATATATATATATATATATATATATATATATATATATATCACAGAACTTAATGGATTTCTTAAATGTCACTGTATCGATACGAAGATGTTATATAAGGTTTTCTATATTCTAATTTGTCTTTTGCATAGCACCGATACGGCTGCTGCTGCTGCTGCTCCTGCTGCTGTTGCTGCTACTGCTACTGCTACTACTACTACTACTACTACTACTACTACTACTACTACTACTACTACTACTACTGCTACTACTACTACTACTACTACTACTACTAATAATAATAATAATGATAATAATGCTGTCTGATACAGGAAGATGAAATGG
Source organism: Scylla paramamosain (assembly GCF_035594125.1). Lineage (NCBI taxonomy): Eukaryota > Metazoa > Arthropoda > Malacostraca > Decapoda > Portunidae > Scylla > Scylla paramamosain. The sequence continues at coordinate 8,569,276 of NC_087171.1, read as the reverse complement.
ATATACGTGTTTTGATAGAGAGAGAGAGAGAGAGAGAGAGAGAGAGAGAGAGAGAGAGAGAGAGAGAGAGAGAGAGAGAGAGAGAGAGAGAGAGAGAGAGAGAGAGAGAGAGAGAGAGAGAGAGAGAGAGAGAGAGAGAGAGAGAGAGAGAGATAAATGACTTAAGTATCCTGCTGCACTCCACACACACACACACACACACACACGAAAGAAACAGAGCATAGAGGCGGGCGCTCCCGTATGGCGTGTTAGGGCGACATGGAGACTGCTGACGTCACACACACACACACACACACACACACACACACACACACACACTTATTCATTGTCACGCCACCTAACGACCGTCACATGGTTACAGAATACGTAAACAGAACCAGTACACACACACACACACACACACACACACACACACACACTCATCATATCTTCGTATAAACTACCTACTGGCTAAACTAGATTTCACGCACGTCTAAACAGGTAAAGGTGTAGATACGTGTTAAGACGACCCTAGCTCCCTCCTTGGTGATGTTCACTACCCGTGGACTGTTTGACAAATAAACAAGATGTGTGTGTGTGTGTGTGTGTGTGTGTGTGTCTCAATATATTGTTTCTGCGTGCATCACCAGCCCTAGGGCGCTGCCGACAGACAGATAGACACACACACACACACACACACACACACACACACACACAGGTAGGGTACGGAAATGCACGTGGAAGTGTTTATATTGTGACGTCACCAAACCTTAAGAAAACACCTGGTGACGTAGATGAATATGTCCTTGTGTTTATTTTTGGCACAAGACCTCCACCTTGCACGCCTCGCGCACCACATTGCAACACACGTGGTGGGCCAGGGACGGAGGGACGGAGGGAGGGAATGAAAGAAGATAGGGCTGGAGAGGTGGAAGGATGGAAGCAGGAAGGGGAGAAAGTATGTAATGAGGAGGGAGAGAAGAAAGAGGAAGAAAGATTGTTGGAAAGAGAGAGAGAGAGAGAGAGAGAGAGAGAGAGAGAGAGAGAGAGAGAGAGAGAGAGAGAGAGAGAGAGAGAGAGAGAGAGAATATATGTGTAACAGACTGAAGAAGGAAAGGAAAGGAATGAGAAAAGAAGCATAACAACAGAAAACGATAAATCAGACAAGAGTTGAGAGGTGGGAGAGATAAGGAGAGAGTGACGTTGTGAGAAGCACACATAAATTATTGCATCCTTCATCTATATTTGTTTTCATCCCTTAGTTTATTCCTCCCAAACCTCACCCAGGAAACATAACTTTTTTTTTTTACTATGTCCTTAACCCAGTGTATTAGTAGCAGTGGTCTGGCTTCTGCGGAGGGGGATGTCAAGAGGAAAGTTATCCTTAGAAAACGCTGAGTGTGTTACTGGCCTTCTTGAGCGAGCCTCGTACAAGCAGAAGCAGTGCGTGGGCTTGTTGCATAACACGTACAATAATAGTAACCTGTTGCTATCGTTGGCTTCTTACTGGTGTCCTGGTTCTCTCTCTCTCTCTCTCTCTCTCTCTCTCTCTCTCTCTCTCTCTCTCTCTCTCTCTCTCTCTCTCTCTCTCTCTCTCTCTCGCGTCTCGTATAAACATTGTTGTGAAACTGCAAATAAGTTTATTTTCTTTTCCTTTGTGTTATGAAGAGAAAAACTCTAGTTCTTTTTTTCTTTTTATTCTTTTTAGTTCCTGCCTCTTGCGTCATTTGAATAACATCCTCCTCCTCATTCTCCTCCTCCTCCTCCTCATCGTCCTTCTCGCCGTCCTTCTCCTCCTTGTCCCTCTGCTCGTCCTCCTCCTCGATCTTCTCTGCTCCTCTTCCCTTTGCTCTGTACTCATTGATATGCATTCGATGATGATTGCGATGGAACAATGAGAGAGAGAGAGAGAGAGAGAGAGAGAGAGAGAGAGAGAGAGAGAGAGAGAGAGAGAGAGAGTAAAACGAATTAAATAAGCTGCATAGGTGAGTATAGATTAAGATCAGAGTAAATACGAGTACATTAGTAAATAAGGTGAGTACAGAAATATTTTTTTTTTCGCAACCAAATAAGAATAAATGAATGAATAGTGCAATATGAACACGATGGAAAAATATAAACACATCTTATAGAATCAAGGTATAAAAATAATAGTTTCAGGAATAATTATATACTATGACCTTTATTCAATCTACTGCTATACTACTCTTTGTTTTCAGCGGGTGAGTTGGTTGGCTTGGTAGCAACGACGTAGATGAGTGCGTTGGTATAATTGGTGCGTAGGTAAGGAGGGAGTAGGTGGAGATGGGTGTGGTGGGGGGGGTCACGTGTGGGCATTTCCCAGACGCCTTCAGAAAGACGAGTTATAAATAGTGAAGTTTAAGGTACAGATATATTTACTCGTACATTCAGGAAGTTTATTTTTAGGCAAGCAGGTGTGTTTGACGTGTTTTGTGCGACTCAGATGACAGTTTCCACGTGCACTCTCATACAGTCGCGCCCACACACACACACACACACACACACACACACACATGGTTCTTGTAATATTAAATTGCTATCCGTCACTCAATATTCAGTTTTTGTTATATTCATGCTGTATATATATTTTTTTCCTATCCATTTTCTTTCACGGTTTTGTTAATTTGCTCTATAACCTATTTAATTGTTCCCTCGCTTTATCCTTTTATTTATTTACTTGTTTATTTTTTATTATTTTACTTACTTTTCTTTTGTGTGTGTTTGCAGTTTATTACACTCTGTTTCATTCGTCTCTCAGTCTCTTCCATTAATCTCTCTTGCTTTCTCAGTAATATGTCACTGCTGTTTATTCATTTCTCGCCATTCCAACAAATTTCCGCTTTTCATCTCTTTATATATATATATATATATATATATATATATATATATATATATATATATATATATATATATATATATATATATATATATTTTTTTTTTTTTTTTTTTTTTTTTTTTTTTGCGTTTGAGGTACTGTGATAAAAAAAAAACACCCTTATCTGTTCTTATTAGACAATTGTCATCATACTGTCTTGTTTTAGTGTCTTTTTTTTCTGGTAACAGTGCTAATGAACGACCTCCTGCAGCTTGCCTAGACACAACAACAAGAGCAGCAACACAACAACGAAACAACAAAAATCCACCTCTACCAACATCACCACCACAACAACAGCAACGGTAACAACAGCAGCAATAAAAAAGAATAACAACAAAAGCAAGAGCACCAATAATAACAACAAACAACAACAACAACAACAACAACAACAACAACAACAACAACAACAACAACAACAAGCATAATTAATACAGGGAAAAAGTAATGAAGAGAGATACAAGGGGAGGGAGGAAGAAGGAAAGGAGAAAACGAGGTGGCTTTGACTGGTTACATGAGAGAGAGAGAGAGAGAGAGAGAGAGAGAGAGAGAGAGAGAGAGAGAGAGAGAGAGAGAGAGAGAGAGAGATAACATTATTTCTAGTTAGCTATAAAAAAAAAAAATTATAAAATGTACTACTGTCCGAACTTCCCAATCAAGAAAGCAGGTGACGTCAGATGAGGCACCTAAACACATAGCAACAGTTGAGCGCGATGGTTGTCTTTTTCGTTGAGATAATAAACCTGGCGCCAGTGTGAGGCAAGGGGGAGCGGGACAGGGCTGGAGGGGCGGCATCGTGGCAACAAGAGATCTCCTGGCTATTGTCTGTGGTCAGATGGGAAAAAAAATAATCCACTGAGGATTATTTTAATAGCTGTCATGAGTCTCGTTTCGCCGTTTTCGCCGCTTTTTTTTTTTTTTTCTGAGCTAGATATTGGTCCACTTGCATTATTTTATGTCTAATGGAGGGTAATTATGTTTTCACGCGTAGTCTTAACCTCGATCTTGTTGCGGCCATTACTTCTGACTGAAATGCATGCGTGGTGTTCTCAGCAGGTTTGGGATCTAGTATCTGAGTCACTGTATGTTTAAATTATTTAATTGTGAATTATTGAATCTTGATACATCTTAATTTTAATGTACTTGAATCACGTTAAGGAGATGAAAAGGATGACGAGTTATGAGTATAGAAAACGGAGAGGAAACTAGTGATCAAGGAGTACTGTGTATTTTCTTGCGTTTTAACTACAGGTCGTTCTCCTCTCTAAGGAATTATATATAGTACTTTTCCTTCAGCCTGAGTACCCATTTACCTGTGTATGCTGAAGCCGCTGCCAGGATGACGAGACGCGTTGCGGGCACGTGAGGAGGCATCGCACGTGAGGTCATTGACAGGGGAGTGTGAGCGTCGCCAGGTGCGTATGTACCGTCAGTGCTCAAATACGAACGATTAGTATTATCTGTCCCCTGTATCATTATTATTGACCCGACACAAATATCTCATTATCGTCAATCACATAAGATCTAACAATTACAATTAGTTACTGAGGAACACCGTTTGCATTCATTAATGGACTTGGCAAGAATAATGATAATGATAATGGCAATGATTGAGAGATGAGTATTGTAATATGTAAGAAAATAAGTAAACTGCAAATTGCAAGTTGACCTACACAAGGCAACTCGTGCCAAAACAGACCAATTAATCTAAACAACCCAGATTAATGATTCCTTTGACGCTTTCCTTGACTTTTCGAAGCGACAATTTGGGAGAGCTTTTTAATTGTTTTTTTTTTCTCTCTGCCCTTGGCTCTTCCATGGCACTTGAGTAATATATATATATATATATATATATATATATATATATATATATATATATATATATATATATATATATATATATATATATATATATATATATATATATATATATATATATATATATATATATATATATATATACACACACACTAATACTAAAACTAATATGAATGCTAATCTTAACATGCATATTAAAAACGTGCGAACACTAAAAGTTTAGTAGATAGGCATATAATTAATGATTACCACTGTCATGCAGCCTCCTCAACGGAAGGAAAGCATTACCGCGGTGTTGTAAAAAGCTGCGTTACACTCAAGGTCACCGTAACCAAGGTTATTTGAAGCATGAACGTGGATTCTCATTAGGAGAATCATTACACGACAGAGTAAATATATTTTTACGGTTAGATATACATGTTTACCGAATTTCCTTTAAGTCAACACACAAGGCTAGCAGGAAATGTAAAGAAAATCATCATAGTTAAAACGATATATTCATGTTTTACAGCTAAATATGTATTATTATTTCTTTATAAAATATGCAAGAGACAAGAGGCAGCATCAAAATAATCATCACATCACTTTGTATATTTTCACTGTGACTCTAAGTTTAGAAGCATTTCATATGATACGCTCAGAGGCGACAAGAAATATTAGGAAAGTGATTTCAGATTATTTTATTACTGAAGATCTAAATTATCACCAGAAACAATATACGAACACGCACATTATTTTTCTTATCAAGCTAATAAAACGGATATTATTGTTTCAGTCAACTGAGGGCGGCTTATTAAAACGAACTTTATTGCAGAAGAAAAAATAAAAGGAAAAAAAATTATAGAGTTGCATCAACAATTAAAACAACAGATAAATCAGTGTGGTTGTAAAAGAATATCTACTAAAATATAAGAAAAAAAAAACTGCAATTTTCGTAGATTTGTTTTAACCTTAGTCAGTCTTGATGCACTTTTGAGAACCAGCGAGCAAACCCTGTAAAGTCTGCAACGTCCCGGCAAACTCACGGCGCCTGATTACCGAAGGGGGGAGACGATCAGTTCCACTCGAGACAAAAAGAACGCGAGAAGGGATGTTTACTGGCAGCTCCCTCCCAGCAGCATCTCTGTGACGGAGCTGAAGAGGAGGAGGAAGAGGAGGAGAGAAGCAGAAGAGGGATTGATAGGGCAAATGGAGGGAAAAAGAAGAAATTATAAGGAATTTCAGATGATAAAAAGTAAGGGGGAAGATGCTATTCAAGGAGGAGGAATAAGAGGAATAAATGAAGATAGCGAGATTACGAGAAAAGATGAAAACGTGAAAGGAGGAACAGGATAAGAAGAAAGGACCGAGGGAAATGGGAAAGATAAGATGCAGTAAAAAAAAAAAACAAGAAGAGGAATTGTAATGGAAATGAAGGAATAAAAAACAATAACATGACGAGGAGAAAGGATGAAGTAGAGAGAGAGAGTGAACAAAGTGAGAAGGAGGATAAAGAAACTGTGAAGATCAATAGATGGTGGTATGAAGAAGATGTAAGAGGGCTGGCACGCGTCAAGGGGGAATTAATTGACATTCTCAAGACTCGAGCTAGACCCATGTGACTGACCTACCTCCCTGTCGCTCCCTTGACCGGAATGGCAGATGGGGGATGTGACGCGGCTACCGGTAAAGGGGGCGCCCCACGACACTCTTTCCTGTATCCTGTTACGTGAAGATGTAATGAGAGAGAGAGAGAGAGAGAGAGAGAGAGAGAGAGAGAGAGAGCATTTGGATTAGGGGTAAGGAGAGAAAAAAAAAAGAATGAAACATAGTGATAAAAGGGGAATTGGACACACACACACACACACACACACGCACTCACACACACACACACACACACACACACACACACACACACACACACACACACACACACACACACACCATAAACGCAAGCACTCAGTGAAAATAAATAAATATATATATATATATATATAATATATATATATATATATATATATATATATATATATATATATATATATATATATATATATATATATATATATATATATATATATATATATAGACACAGAAACTGAAATAAAGAAAAAAGTTAAGGCAAGAAAGAAAGAAAGAATATTTCAAGGACATTGACAAACAACAAGCAAGATGTTTCCTGCCAGTGAAATACACACACACACACACACACACACACACACACACACACACACACAGGTCGTACCGCTGATAAACAAAACCATCCTTAAGAATCCTGTGCTTTTGTGACGCTCTGCTCTTCCTGCGCGACGGGTTTGGTGGTGTCAGGTGGTGTGTGTGTGTGTGTGTGTGTGTGTTTACATCCTTTTGGGGGAACACGAGAGAGAGAGACAGAGAGAGAGAGAGAGAGAGAGAGAGAGAGAGAGAGAGAGAGAGAGAGAGAGAGAGAGAGAGAGAGAGAGAGAGAGACTCAGACTAACTTAAAGATAGCCAGACATGTTTGTACAGTACAGTGTATTGAAACATATGCACATTCATCACTACCTCTATACCAGACTGACATCGGCCTCAAGGGGGACGGCCCAAACAAGACGTTACGCCTCGTTTCATTATAGAAACAGGAGGATGGGAGATCACCAGTCGCTTTGCTAGTGCCCCTTTTAGTCACGTCACACGGTACGCAGTAAATATGGTATACGTACGGGTAAAGATATATATATATATATATATATATATATATATATATATATATATATATATAATATATATATATTATATATATATATATATATATATATATATATATATATATATATATATATATATATATATATATAGTGGTCCATATTCTCAAATGTTTCTTTAGCACGAATTGTTATAACTGGCTATTATGGATGTTTTCTCTAGTGATAATTTATCAAAGATTTTGCATTATCAGTTAGAAAATATTCATGTAAACTCGACTTCTGTTCTTTGCAGGCTTTGAAAATACAATATTTATCTGTGAACAAAACGTTTCGAAATACAGGTCATAGAAGACAAACACAGACAAACAAGCAACGCGCCCTACATATAGTTACGAACACAAACTTTTAAGGAAAAAACAAACAAAAGCAAATACATTCAAAGAGATACAAAGAAAGACAGGTAGACAGACGGACGATTAGATATATCTGACAGAGACAAATCAAAAGAAACTGATAAAACTGACAAAAACAGAAAGGAAAGAAGACATGGCGATAAAGAGACAAAATCACACACACACACACACACACACACACACACACACACACACACACACACACACATACACACACACACACACACACACACACACACACACACACACATACACACACACTAACCGTAAAAGCTTGTAAAAGATCAGGGTGTGTGTGCCCCCGTAGGATGATTTCTTAGTTTACATAAAGGTCGTGTGTGTGTGTTGGGGGAAAGTGGGGAGAGCAGCCACTTTGGAGTCGTTTTACATAATAGTGAGTTTCCTTTCTTTTACATGCATACATTCTCTCTCTCTCTCTCTCTCTCTCTCTCTCTCTCTCTCTCTCTCTCTCTCTCTCTCTCTCTCCTCTCTCTCTCTCTCTCTCTCTCTCTATCTACTCTGTCTCTCTCTCTCTCTCTCTCTCTCTCTCTCTATCTACTCTCTCTCCTCTCTCTCTCTCTCTCTCTCTCTCTCTCCTCTCTCTCTCTCAGTCTCTATCTACTCTCTCTCTCTATCTACTCTCTCTCTCTCTCTCTCTCTCTCTCTCTCTCTCTCTCTCTCTCTCTCTCTCTCTCTCTCTCTCTCTCTCTCTCTCTCTCTCTCTCTCTCTCTCTTCCCGTCACCCATGCCTGCCTGCCTCCCCGCCATTCAGCGTGACAGACTTGGGTGCACACGTTCATCTGCGTTCCCTGCCCTTGACGGAGGAAAAAGGACTCTTTCGCAACGCTCATAGGGACATCCGGGTCAGTGCAGCTGCTCGACTAAATGCTGAGCTAAATAGGAAATATGCGCGGGTCAGAAGTTTTCGCCTGTATTCGGTGGCTCTGAAATACAATACGAACTAACTGGTTTGTGGTTTTCAGGCCTCGATTTCGATCTTAGTTTCTGGTTTTGGCTTAGCAGGAGAAATGGTGTGATTCTAAATGGACTAATAATAATGTTATAATTACTTTCTGTAATCTCTCTCTCTCTCTCTCTCTCTCTCTCTCTCTCTCTCTCTCTCTCTCTCTCTCTCTCTCTCTCTCTCTCGCATCTGTTTTCCTTATATCTCATTTCATAACCCTTGGCCAGTCTTCCCTTCATGGAAAAAAAAAGGAGAAAACGTGATAATGACATTAAGAATCTTTCCCAAGTGCATGAGTGATATAGCTTTTGTGTGGAGAGAAAGTGCTGCTTATTGCGCGCAAGTTAAGGAAGGAAAACAAGTTGTAGTTTTTTTCAAGTGGAAATGTAGGACGAAAAATAACCTTGTTTTTTTCATCAGCTGGGGATACAGTGACACTAGCAATAACATATTTACATGTAGTGCAAAAAAATAAAAAAAAAAATCGCAGTGGGATTTGTCATACAAGGAAGCGCCTGTCTCTCATAGCCAGCCAATACTTTATTGGCACAACCTTCCTATTGCTTCATTGTGCAACCTGTAGGAAGCTCTGAATAAGATCTTATGGCGCTGGTTAGACCCACGAGTGAACACTTTCTTCCCCAGTGAGAGACAGCAAAAGGCCAACAGACCTACACATGGTACCTCCAGATCACTTAAAACTTATCTTCTGTCACCACTCATAAATTTACCTAACCTCCTCTTGAAACCACTCAATGTCTCTCCATTTACCACGTTCTTGTTTTGCTTGTTCTCATTAAAACCCTGATTTCACTCATTTACGAACCTAGGATCGATCTGGTAGTCTCTCCGCCACGAGCCTATTGCTGCACGGATAACGCCGTCCCTGAAGAAAACGAAGCTTTAACATACTAAGTGCAATAAAGAAAAATATTCGTCTCCGCGTAAAATATTCCCTGTTAGTAATTTTCCAGGGAACCAGGAACACTCAGAACAGTAGGAGTCACACTCACCTGGTTCCCGGAATCGCTAATTGCTCCCTGGTTGTTTGTGAGCACACCTGCCAACTTCCTTCCTTTGGGTGGTTCCGTCTTTATTTATTTATTTTTTTTTTGGGGGGGCGGTGGGGAACTCGATAAGAATTAATGGTTTATAAATAGTTATTCTGGTAGTTTATCTCTTTTTGTTCTTGTTTTTAGGTTTTGTCTGTTCTTCTTCGTCTTGTCTTTTTTTCATTTAGTGTCATGTGTTTTTATAATTATAGCGCCAAAATATCAAGCTGTCTGTTTGTCTTTCTTCTTCGTGTTCTTCTTCTTCTTCTTCTTCTTCTTCTTTTTCTTCTTCCACTTCACATTTCTCCTTTTCTTCTTGTTCTTGTTGTTGTTCTTGTTGTTCTTGTTGTTCTTCTTCTTTCCACCCTCCTCCTCCTTCTCCTCCTTCTCCTCCTCCTCCTCCTCCCCCCTCTCCATTAGCCATTTCCCTAGCTAGTGTCAAGGGACTGGCGCCAAACACGCGTCACCCAGTTGTCCCGTCCATCTCTAGCTCTTCATCATCTTCACCTCTCAGCGCGATTAGCGGGGAGGACGGCACGGGTGGTTGACTGGCCTCTCATATCGACCCGTCAGCTAGTGCACACCGCTCTTAGTTACACCTCTCGTATATTCGCCGTCATGTCGCTACCTATAATACCGTCATGTTTCCCAGAATCACTCATTAACGTCGCACCTTTCCTCTACCTACACGGTACTTCCCCGAACCAGTGGTGGGTATTAATTAAGGCTGTCTATCTCCCTGTATTACCTGTATTTAACGTATTGTTCTAGTCATGTAGGTGTTATTATACAGTGTAGTCTTACCACCCTTGCTTCTCTGTTGCTCTTTCGTAACCGCATCACTGATATGCGAGAAAAAATTTCCTACATTGCTGGGAATATTTGCAGAAATTTCCTCTTTCCTACTGTTCTTCTCCGAAGCTTGAGCGTTGTTGCCTGCGCAGCGCGTTGCTTCAGCAGACCATTACAAGGCCGCACCAGTCCCTCTCCCCCTCCTCCACTCCGCCGGCCACTCAGTCACCGGGACAACCTTCAGTCTGTAGTTCAAGGTAGGACCCTCCCGGCCCCCTCTCCTTCCTGCAGCGGCCTGCCCCCCACTCCTCGTCGCTTACTTTCACCTGTAATTCCGGGTCCTGTGTCGCCTCTCTCTCTCTCTCTCTCTCTCTCTCTCTCTCTCTCTCTCTCTCTCTCTCTCTCTCTCTCTCTCTCTCTCTCTCTCGCAAATAATCTGCGTTCTCTCATCTTTGTTTGGCAACTTTTTCATTTCCTTTATTGTATTTCCTTCTTCTTCGGTGGCTGTCTTTTCTTTCACCTCCATCACGGGGACAAGTAATTTGTAAAGACTCATTTCATTTATTACTACCAGCACCTCACGAGGAGAGGAGGGCCGGCAGAGGGCAGGGAGAGGGCATGGCGGGAGGCAGTGGCGAGGGGAAAGTGAGGAGGGCGAGAGAGTGGCGAAGAGGAATGCTGCCAAGAATTACGCAACCTTTCTTCCCCGCGAGCTGGCAGTAAAAGGAACCATGTTGTGGTGCGGAGTTTTCCTACAGTGATGGTTGTGAATCACTGCTACTGTCATCTAACCTCAGCCTTTCCTTCCTCATCCTGCTTTCACATTCTCCGCACCTTCCAGCTTTGTCCCGGGTCTTGACAGTAAGAAGCATACATGTCGTTGTGCAGAATTTTCCTACAATGAATGCTGTGAACTACTACTACAGTCTACTACTAATACTACTACTACTACTTGGTCCTATTCCTCCTTCCAATCCTGTATAACCTGTTCCCTGCACCTCCCGATTCCTCCCCGTGATCTGAGAGTAAAAATAAGCATATTGTTGTATAGTTTTCTTATAACAGACTGAATTACTGCCACTAGTATGCTCACTTCACCTGATTCTTTCCATCTTCCTCATTCTGTACATATGTCCCATTCACAGTATTACCTCCGGCACGCAGGTAGTACTGTGGACGCTTCCCCGGGAGCTATTAGTAGTAAGAACAGGATATATTGTTGTGCAGAAGTTTCCTACTACGAAGCATAACACCACCTGATGCTCTGCGTCCGTCTTCATCCTCTATTCCTACTCTCCACTCTTCCCCCCCATGAATTCTTGCTAAGTCCAGTGACGTCACGACCCCCCTGGAGCAGCCTCTCTCAAGCTAGATGCGTTCTGGGAAGCGTCTGGGAAAAATTTTCCTATTGACATGAAGTGGGATTTAGAAAAAAAGCGTGTAGGACTATTTGTTTTTACCATCCTCTGGGATAGTAAGAGGAAGGGGGAGGAGGAGTTGGAAGAGGAGGAGTATGGAGGAGGTGGATGACGTGGGGAAGCTAGAGGAGGAGGACGAACGGGGACATGATGCAATGAAGGATTAGGTGAACTTAAGGCGCCAGATACCCAAGGCTAAGTTAACATTGGGGTTTCTTAACGTTCATGTTTCTTTGAAGTGTCCCTCTCCTTTTTATAGTGTACGTAAGTTTTGTTTGAACCCGTTTACCTGCTCAGGTGTCCTCACAAAACTTTCCCAGTATTGTCATGTTTGGAATTGCCCAGCTATGTGTTGTTTTGGTGGTGGTGGTGGTGGTGGTGGTGGTGTGGTGGTGGTGGTGGAGAGAGGCACCGGGTCCGGCCAGCTGGGTTATGGGGGTTTGGGGGGGACGAGAGTGAGTAGGGCGGTTGTTGTTGTTGTTGTCAAACATCCTGCAGGCGTGTTTACTGTTAGGGCGGTGAGAGTGGTAGTGACAGGCTGCGATGGCGCTGGTGCTGGTGGCTATGGTTCTAGTATATCTATTTTGTGATTTTTATAACATTTTAATAGGAAAAAAAATGTTTATTGCCGGATGCTTTACTATTCCGGATGTGTTTTGCATGAGTGGAGGCATGGACGCCTGCGTGGCATTATTCTTGGTAACGCTGTGAGCCTTTTGTTGTGGGAGGAAGTGTCACTCCTTCCGCTCGGTGCATCCAGGAGCCGCATCAGCTCCCCCATCCTGCCCCCCAAGGCTCCCCGGCGGTGAGCCAGACCCTGCCGTCCGCTGCCTCAAGGCCGATGCCGCAGCTGTGCCTGTCTCCTCCGCGCTGGGTGTCAGTGTCAGTTAGAGATGTTTCTTCAGCTTTGCAACGTCTTCTGAGTGACCTAAGATTTCCTGAAACTGCTTGGTATTTCCTTCTTTGCTTGCTTAGCGGCGCCCACCCCTCGGCGGTGAGGCGAGCGGGAAGGAGCGGCGCGTCTTGCTGCAACAGGTCCCGGAAATGATCAGGAAAAGCACAAGGGGGCCGATCTAGGATGGCGTGGCAACCTTGGCGTCGATATTGAAGGGAATTCGGATGTTGTAATACCTCTTGTGCCCTGACTGGCTAAATGCCCGCATGTGGCAACATGGTCGCCGGCATCTTATCCTTGTTTAGTACTGGAATCTCCCCCCCTCCCATACTTCTTCTCCCTCCCAGCCCCGCGCAGCCTGAGGGCGGGACAGCAGCAGCAGCAGCAGCAAGCGGATGAGTGGATACCGAGAACCGTCCATCCCTTGAGGTCGCGGTGAAGTGTTCGGTGTAAACACTTCTTTTCACCATCTCATTTTTACTAGTGTTCTTTTGTAACCAAGAATTTTGTTATTATCACTCCTTGCTGTGTTGTCATACCCCTATTTTTTTTATTGTTAACATGGTATTTGAAAGCGATATATATATATATATATATATATATATATATATATATATATATATATATATATATATATATATATATATATATATATATATATATATATATATATATATATATGGAGAGAGAGAGAGCGAGAGAGAGAGAGAGAGAGAGAGAGAGAGAGAGAGAGAGAGAGAGAGAGAGAGAGTACAGCCGAAAAGTGTAAATGCATTCGAACGTATGAGTGAACATTGTGAGCATTAATTTTTTTTTTTTTTCATATTAGCAAAGAAAAAGCGGAGCATCACGTCATAATGAATATAAAACAAAATAACGAGAGATGTGTTGCCGACCTTTCACCGAGCGATGGAAGTGCCTTCATTACTACTGGCCCTTCCGCGTTTCCTTTCCTCTTCCGCCTTGCCACTTCCGCGCCTCGCTCTCCCATCACAATGCTTGCCTTCATCATAGATGCTCAGTGAGTGTAGGGAAATCTTGGAACTCTTGCGAGTCTTGTCTCCTAGTGGGATGTATTTTGTTAAAACCTCATCCTGTTTTTCTTTACATGTATCATTTGAAAGCACGGTTCTGCAGCTTGCCTGAATCACTCTTAATATATTACTGTTTATGAACGAACTCACCGGAGGGCTATCAATTATGACTTAAGAGTATGAGTTTGGTGTTTGAGAAAAGGAATGACATGAAAATAATAATTAACTGCAAAACGAAGTATAATAATGAGATGAAACGTTACAGAATGTGCTTGAAATATGAACTACTCGATACCAAGAGAAAAATTAATATCGTACAGCTTTCATGATGAGGATATGCAGAGGACGATGCTGAAGATGGATCCACTATGCAGAAGGAAGAAGGAAAGAGTAAAGAGAAGGTTTATGGATGCACTGAAGGAAGATAATATGGTTGGTTAGCGTAACAGAAGACACAAAAGACAAAGTAAGGTGATCTGCCACAGCAACCCTTAACTGCCGAAAGAAATACATATTGCACTACAAAATCGCTACAAGATACATACATAGAATATACTTGTACATAGATAGTACAAGTGGGTATCAAACTGCCACAGAATTTTTAGTCCTAATTAGGGCTGTTTAGTTTACCTACACCAGTCTGCCACAACTGTGGCACTAGAGGGAAGCAAGCTGCAGTACAAGGGAAGACAAAGATGTAATGTACGGCTGCTGTTGTATGTAGGAATGCCGTGTGCTTAATGGTTTGGTAAAGAGTTGTATCTGTAGCGTATGTAATGCTTCAGTTTCACAATAGGTGCATGAAGACACTAGTGAAATTGAATTGGCAAACTCCTCGTTGCTTATTTGTTCTTGCAGTTTTATCTATATATTTATCTATTTGTTTAACCATCTACTTATTTATTGTATTTTTTTATGTTTCTTCAATATTTTGGGAGCAGCAAATTGAACAGACATTTTTCCTTCTTTCTTTTTTTTTTTTTTCATGTCAGTCTCCTTGACACCTAAAGAGAAAACGGGCGCAATGAAATACGGTGTCACCGGCCACAATAGGACTCAGAAGCGTACCTATGTTGTAAATAAAAAAAAAAGTGTAAATCAATAAGGGACTGATACAACCTCCGGACCCTCTGCGGACCCTCGCTGGAATCCCGGACAAGGGTTGCCTCACCATGATTCACCGAATGTTAGGGGCACGAATAAAAAAAGTAAATATACAGATTTTAAATAGATAATAGCCACACTAGGTTCTAGGAAGCGAACCACCACAACCACCACCACCACCACCACCACCTGTTGAGACGAGAGGTTAAACACTGAAACACCGGCAATACACACACACACACTCACACACACACCTCTCTCTCTCTCTCTCTCTCTCTCTCTCTCTCTCTCTCTCTCTCTCTCTCTCTCTCTCTCAAGAAAATAAACATGCAGCAGAAATTACTATGCCTAATATTGTTAACAGTAATAGTAGTGATAGTGATTGTAGCAAAAGTAGTTGTCGTCGTCGTCGTTGTTGTTGTTGCTGTTATTGTTGTTCTAATAGCAGAGCAGCAGCAGTAACAGCAGTAGCACAACAGTTGTCTCCCATTACCATAGGCGTCCCAGGACAAGACAGCCTCCCAAACTAAACAGATGACCTCCTCCCTCTCCTCTTCCTCCTCCTCCATGCTGTCTCCCCGGAACTTCCATCTATCGGCACAAAGAGACACAGCATATCTCTGCCAGCAGCGGTCACCTGCAGGGAGGGGACGCTGCTGCAGGCGCTGTACTTGTAACCTGCATGCTACCCCTCGACCTTCGCGCGGCCTTCACGGCAACGCAGGTGTTGCCGATGCACGTGTCTGTCCTCACCCAGTGGTCGTGGAAGGGAGGTGCAATACTGGTTAATTATTACAGGGGCGCCGCTCCTGAGTGCTGTTTCCACGTCCCGTCACGCGCGCAGGCTGGCATGAGGTGACGGACCAAAGAAATGAAGTGCATGTCTGCCGCGAGACAGATTTAGGCTTGGGCGGGACGGCAGGGCTTAAAAAAAAGTGACCAGTTGACAGCCTTGCTTGGCTCCGGTTCTCCTTGAGGGCTGGAAGAGAGAGAGAGAGAGAGAGAGAGAGAGAGAGAGAGAGAGAGAGAGAGAGAGAGAGAGAGAGAGAGAGAGAGAGAGTATGATTAATAAAATCTCCTTTATTCATAAAGCATAATTCTACATAATGAGATACAGTCAGGTTCTCAGTTCCTTCAAATTATTCTCCCACACCAATAAAGCATCGTCTTCCCTTCCCTTCACCACCTACGCTCCATTGTTTGTACCCAAATTCACACACCTGACTCGCCTTCCTCTTATCTGCACTGTTTGCCATACACGAGAAACCTCAACCGTTCCTTATACGCCAAAAAACCTGATACTTTTTTACTCCCCTCCTTCTTCGTCTCCTTCCCCACAGCCCACACACCTCACGTCGCGCTATCACACACCTGTTGCTTTACCTACCTGGTCCTAACCTATACACCTGAACACCCACCCACCTTCTCCCACATTCCTGGACTCCCACTACTGGCTTCCTTTCACACCTGACACCGTTCTGGATTCCTAGCTTCGTTCGCCTCGAGGTCGTTAAGTGGAGAAACAGATTTTATGCTGATGAGGAATGTAAACCCGATTCGTTTTGTGAACCGACCACGTGTTTTGTCGGGAAGGGTTGTGTTTATATAACAGGTGGCTAATATCAATAGGTGTTTTCTGCTTCGAGCTCAAGAGACAAATGGGAATAAAAGCCTGTAGAAAAAGAGACAACGTGAGTGTGGAAGAAAGAAGAAAAGTAGGAACAAAAGTTACGGAATAGATGAGTAATAGTGACTAAACCAAAGGGAAAATTTCAAAGGGTCTGCTCTGGGTGGAGTAGGTAGGAAAGAATAGCGAAACAAGACTGTGAAAGATGCGAATGAGAAATAGAAGTTAAAGCATTGGAATGATGTCAAAAGCGAGAGGGATTTTATGGATTCAGAGCGGAATTGTCTTAGAGAGAGAGAGAGAGAGAGAGAGAGAGAGAGAGAGAGAGAGAGAGAGAGAGAGAGAGAGAGAGAGAGAGAGAGAGAAAGGTAGGAGGAAAAATAAGCATTGAGATTACACAATAGATGAGTAAGGATGACGAAGCGAGAAAGAACGTTTTAAAAGATTAGTATTGACTTTGGTTGAGAGAGAGAGAGAGAGAGAGAGAGAGAGAGAGAGAGAGAGAGAGAGAGAGAGAGAGAGAGAGAGAGAGAGGTCATTAAGGCAAGGGAGGGAGAAAACAAACAAAACCCTTGCACCATCTTACGCAAGCCGACTTGAGGACATCCACCTCTGTCCAATTCTCGTGCGTCACCGCGGGACCATTGCGGTGGACATTGACCCTGGAACTCCTTGCCTCCATCCGCGCCCCGCCTATCCCTCCTCCTTCCCTCCCTACCCTCCCTCCCTTCCCACAAGATACCTCCTTTGAATAACTGATACGCATCCGCACGGTTACCAAAGCCATACCCCATCTTGTTTTTGAACCCTTCGACTGCAAATAACAATACTTATATCAGTAACCTTAGATTTATTGAATATTAATAGAACCAGAGGCACTGAAAGGTTTAATGTTCTCCATGTCTATCAATTGTGTCTTAAAATTATACTTAACTAGACCCATGGCAGTCAGTGGCTTCAGGCGCATCAGTTTCTTTTAATAGATCGAGGACTGGTGACCTAAGAGGCAAGGAGACAAGGAGAGGTCTTGATGTGGGGGTGTTTGTGGGATATGTGTGTAATAGGTTATTCTACTCGCACAGGCAAAGGAATGATGATTGGTGTTGATGATTAAGTGTCTGTGGATAGTGTGCAGGTTATTAAGTCTAGTATGATTACGTATTTTCCGAAGATGGTTTTCCTCGTAATGATTCTGTGGGTTTCTGTTTTGTCCACGTAGCGTCTGTGAATGATGAATGTAAGTGGCGTGTTTGTATGTGAGTGCAGGTACTTGTGTGACGTAGTAATACTAGGATATAAGAATAGAAGGGAAACTGTAGGAAGGTTGTCCCTGCATAAAAACACTGTACATATATTATCATTCCTGTCCATAAGTTTACGTAATCTTCTTTTAACCATTCCTGTTGGCACAGCGCTAGCAACCTGATCTCTGAGTCTGCAAATATTCCAGTCATCTACTACTCTGTCTGTTTGAAAACTAATTTCCATCTCCTTTTCAAATCTAACTTTCTCGAGCTTGAACCAGTTACTTCATGTCATATCTTGATTTCCCAGCATAAGGATGTTGTCTGCATCACCTTTATTATAACCATTATGCCACTCAAATCTGTAATGCCTATGTTTCTTACATATCTCCTTAGAATTTATGACAATGATCACAGAATTCAACATTATGGTGATACCATGTGAGTTTTGAAATCTTATGAAGGGGTTTTAGCGTCTATTGCTTTGAGTCACTTCAACACTGTTGTATAATTTGTACAAATGATATGATTTATATGATTCATATTATTTGAATAATTGTGTCAATTAGTATTTTATAATTTCTTAGTCAATATTATAGGATTATATGATTTTTCTATTACTATAGTCATGATTTGAATATTTCTATACCTCTGTCCTTTTCTATAAGTCGCCTATATCTCTGAACGTGATATTATTATAATGTGTAGCACAGGACAAAATAATCAAAACGATTACAATGAGAGAAAGAAGTGACTGAGTTAATCTGACACAAGGGTGGTGGTCACAAAGAAGGGTGACCTTACTCTAACGGTAATAAAGAGAACCGTTTTCAATTTTTATCCCTGGCTCTGTGGGTCGAATCTGACACGCCCAGGGAATAGAGTTTAAATAATCGAACAAGATATGGAAGGTCAAGGATATGTTAGAAACTGCAACTTTTGAAATAATTGTAGCTTCATGTTCTCAGAAGTTATCCGGAAGTTGTGATATAAACGTATGCTTTTCGATGATATTTTCCAAGGTCTGCAAAGATTATTCTTTTTAATTAGTTGGGATTATGTAGCTTTTACCTTTCAGCTTTGGGTATTGAGTTTAAGAGGAGTGTTGCAGAAGCCTTAGTAATGGTAATAAAAATAATAGTAATAATAATAATAATAATTATAATAATAATAATAATGATGATAATAATGATAATGATAATAATAATAATAATAATAATAATAATAATAATAATAATAATAATAATAATAATTCTATATCGTCTAGGGACAGAAATCTTAACAACATCCTCTTATAATGACGTGTCTTTCGGTTTTGCGTTGCGTAATCTTCAGGTCTTCCCATTTTTTTTCCCACTCTGATTTCCATAACCAACATTTTTTCCCCTTCCATTTCCCGGTATTCTGACGAGTGTTTCTGAGCATTATTTTGATCACCTGGTCAGGCGTGTGTGGTGCAGCCTCGCGTAATTCCCGGGTTTGTCGCTGGGGATTTCGTAACCTGCACTCATGCCTAAAAACAAACCACAAGCAATGGGGGGTAGCAATACAAAGAAGTTAGGGTTACGTAACTTCCCTGAGGACCAAGTGACGTGGCTCAGATTAATATTGTCGCACTACTCCGTTACTTTTCGCTAGTTATTTAAGTTAGTGCATTCTAGAGGAAGTAGTTGCATAAATAAGTATATATATATATATATTCAACTTTCATAGGAGACAATGGTTTATGTAAGAGGGACTGAGAGCCACGTCATCCCCTGGCAGGTGAAGGCAGAGAAGGGCCGCCCGCTTCGGGAGGGCAGAGCGCCGTGCCGCTACTACGCAGTAAAAGCTTGAGGGGCTGCCAAGGTGTTCCCGCAGCTTTGGTCATGCATACATCACCCCTCCGCCGCCTCCAGCTCCTTGCCATTACATCACCACGTCATCACAACAACAACACCTCACCACTTGTTTCCACACCACTTCACACCGCTACTCATAACCACCACACATTACTCCTACCACAGCCTCGTCACCACCACCGCACTACCACCCACAGAACCACGAGGATTGCATCACCTCACATCATCCCAATACACGCTCCCCTCCCCGTCAGCTTCCCGCCTCACCATACCGCCTCTACCTGATCTTGTTGTTGCGGCGTCAAAAGCTAATCAATTATTCCCAGCTTACGTATCAAAAGTGAATCACCAGCTGCCCTATACCCCCACCTCCTTCTCCTTCTCCTCCACCTCCTCCATCAAACACCCAGCCTCAGTGCAACAAAGCACCTCCCATCTCTCCCTCCCACCCTCCCTCCTTCCCCTCGCCGTCTACCTGACGCTCCTCCCCTCTCTCATACCCTCACTACATTTTCTTCAGGCGTAGTGAGGTTTGGGAAAACTAAACTATCATCATCACGTTGCGTCATGGTGAACACACAGACACACACACACACACACACACACACACACACACAGATGAAGTCGCTACGCAGTAAGTAATCTCTCTCTCTCTCTCTCTCTCTCTCTCTCTCTCTCTCTCTCCTCTCTCTCTCTCTCTCTCTCTCTCTCTCTCAGCCATTACTCAAGACAAGGAAAAAATTATGACAGGCAGCGCGTCGCGGGAGAAAGCGGAGTTCGAGTAGTTGAGGGCTTATGTTGAGTTGAGTTGTTGCTTCACGGACATTCTCGCTTAAGTCAGATTTGGGGGATGAACGCAAACTTCCAACTTCCTCTTGGTAACGTGACCCCGCGTCAGCCTGGATGCTGCTGCGTTGCCTGTGACGGTAGATTGTTGCAAGTGGGACCGGCTTTCATGCTTAAGTCTTTGGAGTTTTGAAGTGCTCAGAGAAGAGATGACACAGCTACGTGAGAGAGAGAGAGAGAGAGAGAGAGAGAGAGAGAGAGAGAGAGAGAGAGAGAGAGAGAGAGAGAGGCAGACAGACACTCATAAAAAATCAAAAGTTGAAGTCGAGCATATGCAAATAGGTCAACTCCTCTCTCTCTCTCTCTCTCTCTCTCTCTCTCTCTCTCTCTCTCTCTCTCTCTCTCTCTCTCTCTCTCTCTCTCACGCATTCCTATACGTACTCGTGCACACTGACAGTGAACCGAATCCAGACCGAGCCGGAACTCACACACTCCTCAAGGTTACAGTGATTCCTGGAAAGTCTTGTTTTCTTGGAGGTCTGGAATCGATACTTCTTTTATTTACGTTCTCCTTAGTTGACCTTTCGCGCCAGTACTTCCAGTGAAGCAGAAGGGAAAAAAAAAAGTAGATGACAGGCTATAATCTGCCACTGTGGTTTCAGTCCCTTGACCTCTTGGTTCATGAGAGAGGCGGTTTGTGCCCTCAAGATGAAGAGCGAAGGGTATTAGTCGTTGCCAGAAGTGGAGAAATATACTGCACTTACTTCCATTGTGTTTACGTCTTCTGATCCGCTGATTGTCTCCTTACAGAACTTGATAATGAATGGGTTGTCAGATCAGGGGACTTACGAGTGAAGGAAAAGTCTCAACATAAAGCAAGGGAGTGCGGTGTGTTACTTAACCCTTTGGTACATCCATCTTAATTACTAATCACTCTGAGACATCTTTACTTTTTCTTAAAACTGCGTAAAAAATTGCTAAATCGATTCTTTTCAAACCCTCACTTTCTCGCAGATACTTATAAAGAAAGATTTCATGCGTTACTTCTGGTGCTGCTAATTGTTTCGTGTCTCAGTGAAAGGGTTCACTTTTGACCACAATTGTGTTTAGGACACGATGCTTTTCACCCTAGTCCTTTAATTTTTTCTCACCGATACACACACACACACAAAAAATGTTTCCTTAAGTTATCGTATTGGTATGATGTGTTCGATTTGCATGATTCTTTTCCTGTTTTGGTGGCTAGAAATGCTCTCCAAATTTGTCTGAGAGCACAGGACACGGTGTCTCTTGTCGCTTGCGCAATGTAATTTTCTCAGTGATATGCAATGAACGTGTGCAGTATTCTTAGGTTGTTTGTTTTGTTGATACGGTAAAGTTTTATGTTTTGTTTAATGGATTTTTATTTTTTTCGATTTTCTCTGATAGCTTAGGACACGATATCTCTTATCTCTTCTTCTTCTTCTTCTTCTTCTTCTTCTTCTTCTTCTTCTTCTTCTTCTTCTTCTTCTTCTTCTTCTTCTTTGGGCTGCTCTCTTAGAAGTTAGCTGTAGCAGATCACGCGTCTACACTACACTCTGCTTCCTGCATGTTCTTTCATTGCACCCATCACTTGCATGTCTTCCTTCAGTGCATTCATAACCTTCTCTTTGCCCTTCCACTCTCCCTCCTGCTTGATGGGGCCATCTCCTGCATTTCTTTCGTGTTCTTCATCTCTCGTATCTTTTGAATTTTCAACGATACACAAGGAAAATAAACATAATCTTAGGATACTTATTCTAGAAGCGAGTTACATGATTTTTTTCTATTTCGCTATGATAAATTTTCCTTGAACATTGAACTAAAGGCAATGCAATTTTCTTTTTTCCTCCTAAAGCTCTTTGGCTTAAATTTTGGTTCAAGTTCGTATTTTTTTCCTATTTGGGTTGCTATAAACCTTTTGCGAACTACATGCTGGAAAAACAAGATGGGAAGTTCAATTAAAAGGTAAGTGGTTAGTTACTTCTTCGTGGAACATTTTAGTTACGGTGTATCCGAATCCGGTACTCGTATAAGAGCTATTGTTTGTCTCACCGCGTAAAACACCGCACGAGCCAGACGTCACAAGAGTTTACTGACAGGTCTGGCAGTGCCTGAGTTCATAAAATGAGGACAAGTTGCCCTTTGTTTATGAGTTACTTGATCCCTCACATTTATTTTATCGTGAAGACTGAAGACAGATGCAGGCAGTGAAGTAGAGGGTGGGATATTCATTCTTCGAACCAGCAAAAAATAATCATGTGTTAAGTGTGTGTGTGTGTGTGTGTGTGTGTGTGTCCAGCAACTTAAAATAACAATTCAAGGAAACCACCTCATAAGTGTTAACTGTAGCACAATATTTTTTTTTTTTTTTTTTTACTGTTCTAGAAGAGTGCAGATGCAGAACTTGGGACCCCCACCCACCCCACGCTTTCCCCTGCCCAGCCCTCTCTTCCCTGCCCCGCCCTGCCCTGCCTAGCCACGGAAATTCCTCTTGAAGCACCCCGCAGCCAGGTCACTACCCCTGGCTGGTCTCCTCCCGCCACGGCCTCTTGTGAACCGCGTAAATTCCTCAAGTACAAATTCTTACCACTACTTGGGACGCGGTGTGAGGGGCATGCTTACAACGCCTGTGTTTTGATTATTACAGAAGTGTTACTGTACGACACTTGGCAGTTAGAACAAGGAAATAAGGAAAGTTACAAGAATCCGTCAGATCTACGTGGAAGTCCTTCTATGAAATATGGTTACTTATTTCCACCTATCTTCTCCCTTCATTGTTTAATCTGTTAATGTTTGTTATTGACGCATCACTAACAACCTGATTACTGAGTCTATTCTGTTCACTTGTCATTTTCATTGCTGTTTTCTGGCGTAATAGTTTGTCTTATATCACGCTTTCTTAAACTCTAAAACGCGTAAAAAAATAATATTAATAAGAATGCTTTGTTTACTTCATCTAGTGTCTCTTAAATTAAAGTTTTGTGAAAGTCAAGTCAAATGTGTTCCTTTAATTTTCTCAGAATATCAAAACAATAAATAACTTTTATCAGAAACTCTCTTCACTAAATCGAGGCTCACCTGCCCAAAACTCTTACCGTGGCACATGCTTCTATTTTCGCAGTCACACGCATCCGGAGGTACATGACCCACACTGCTGCAAGGATAATTTCTAATCCATGCCTGGGTACATGTACTAATCATGAGGCTCTAATCAACAAGTCATTTCCTTCAGCCACTGTCGCACGCGTTCCTGGCAGCCACTCAGCTGTGTCCTCAAGCAGCAACATTCACGCTTCACAGGACACAGCCGATCCATCTTTCGCTGGGAACTGTAACTGAAAATGCACTTAACGTCTTCAGGAAGGGTCACTTAAGTATTGAGTCGTGTATGCTTGATTATTTTTTGTAACAGCGCTGTAACATTTACTACTTTTAATTCTACTGTGGACATTCTTATACTAAACTTTGTACTTAATGCAGTGTGTCCAGCACAAGCCTCCAACGCAATTATTTTTTTTTCCCCAGATATAATTAATTAACCGTTTAAATCTACGCAAGTACTGACACATTCTTAAGTCCTTGCTGTCGGTTGTTCTTATAGTCAGAGTTTCTCTTTTATTCATTTCTTTTTCGCAATATCCTTCTGAGTTCTACGAAAGCCTTAACCTCAATCCCTTCTCTCAAAATCTAGTTCGGCGCCACTCTGGGTGCGGCAAACATCCCTTCACTCAGAACTCGAAGGTGGCGGTGCGTTTCGGAAATCCCTCGGCAAGACGTGCGCATCGGGGAGTGGCTGGGGCACGGATGGGGAAAGTTAGTCTGGAAACGGAGCGGGATGACTGGCGGGATGTCTCGGGGCGGTTGCATGAGATAGGAGTGTCTGCTGGATGAGTGGATGATAGTGGTGTGTCTGTTATCTTGTGGATGTGGAGACTGCTGGGTGTAACTATCATTGGTTGGGTGTGTGTCTCAGAGTGAGTTAGTGGATAGCGGTTTAGAAGTGAGATAGGTGGATGGATGAGTGGATGCAGCTGGTGGGTGAATGTGTCAAGGGATTAATGGATCTGTCTGGTGAACGAGGGTGTGTATCTAGTGGATGGGTGTGTCTGGGGGTATGTGGGTGTATCTGGTGATCATTGGGTGTGTCTGGGGATCACTAGATGCGTCTGGGGACGGGTGAGTGCGTCTGATGGTGAGATAAGGAGATAGTGCATGGGAGAAATGCTGCAGCTTTTGGAGAGGAAGAGGGTGAGCGAGGGAGGGAGAAAGAAAAACAGAGGGGAAGACCAAAGGTGCCTGAAAACCAAACGAAACCGAAGAAAATGGAAAATAACCTCACAGTCTTACAGCAAAACTATGAAATATAAAGAAGTCTTGGAAAAGAAAGGGAGAGATGGAGTGACAGAAAGGGAAAAAGCCAAAGACGCGTTAAAAGGAGACCATTTAAGAAAAAAGAAAAAAGTAATCTCAAAGTCTTGCAGGAAACTAAGAAATACAATGTTTGAGTTTTAAGGTCTTGATCACTAGCCGAGTAAAGCTTCTGTCCTCAGTTGTCTCCCCCACGGCGAAAATGTCCGGCCTCGGCATCCGGATCCTGGCAGGTTTGCAGGAATATCTGTATATCAACAGGACCATTAAAGCAGGAATTGAAGAATTATGTAAATGAGGGAAACGTCCACACGAATTTTGCAACCACATGCTTGAAATTTACTGCTTTTATCATATTTATGGTTCTGACGTAGATGGATTGAGAGAGAGAGAGAGAGAGAGAGAGAGAGAGAGAGAGAGAGAGAGAGAGAGAGAGAGAGAGAGAGAGAGAGAGAGAGAGAGAGAGAATGACTGCAGCATGACACGTATGTTTACCATTTTATGAAGTCAAGTGAGCACTAAGAATGTGGTTCTGCAAAGCTAGTCTGTAGCTGGAGAGGAGAGACGCGGTCGTGTGTTGGCAGGGCTGTCTTATGCTGTGACATGCGGCAGGCGAGGCGAGGAGAATGCTATGAAGAATAAGGTTAATGAAAGGAACGACTAATGTGCTATTAAAAAGGATAAACACTAGAGCTAAATTTAAATAATCTAGCTAATCCCGGAATAACTTAATACGACCAGAAGCCGACACTGTCTAAATGCACGAACGGGTCTCGTGATCACATCCACGAAACGCACAGTCGAGTTTCCTGCTACATTAATTTTCCTGTGTTTAGCGGTTCCCCTCAGTCTCAAGTCTTCATGTCTGTGAAAAATCTACAAACAAACGTACATATAATTTTCGTATTTATTACGAAGTTGAGGTTTGTAAACATTTCAATATACGAGTTATTTTATTAATTTTTATTTATTTATTGTTTTTTTTTTTTTTGTCAATTATTTATTTATTTTTTTTTCGTGCGTTAAGGAAACTGGTCAAGGATTTAAGAAATGGAAAATAAGATTCGCTTAAATAGCTTTTCTCAAAAAGATAAAGAAAAAGAGAATAAAAAGACCAATTTTGGTCCAGAGATTTCTTTACATTCGTCTTTTGAAACCCTTAGGGAGAACTGACTTTTTAATCATATGTTACAGAAATAACATCTAGAAAAGTATGTAGTTGTTTTGTATTTGTTTTGAAGTGGCGTGTGGGGGACAAGCAGGTTTTCTTGCCCGCGGATTGAGTCAGTAGAGGTAGGAAAGTGATCTCTAAGGATGAGGATCCTTATTCCTAAAACATTTTTGGGTTTTATCTCGACTACTTTTAACAGGGTCTTGTATACGGTATTTGAGGTTTTCAAGGGCTTTTTCACGATTCCAGTGGCCTTTGAAATTAGTCCTGATGAGAGAACAAAGCGTCGAAGAATGGGAACCTTGAACATAAAAACATAAGGGAAACTGCAAGAAGCTAAAATGCCTACCCGTGGCGGTCCCTGTATAAATCTTGCATACTTTTATCTACCTATTAACTTTACCCATAAATCTACCTAATCTTCCAATAAAACCTCCTATTGACTCGCCCGTGTCAGGATCTCGTGGGTTCATTGATTTCCTGGCGCCACAACATTGGGGTCATATGGAAGAGTCTCTTATCTGCTATTTCATTCATTATGCTCTCGTTCCTTATCTCCCCGTTATCTCTGTGTCACGACCCGTTGAATTTCGTCAGGAAATTGTCAGCTAATACAGAGTGCCAGTGTGCAGTGTGATGGTATGTTCATATTTGCATTGATAAAGGGTGTAGTTAATGCGTATAAATCTTACACTCTTGAACGTATTTGGTTGGAAGTGTTTCTATGAAGGTCTGCCAGTTTTTCATGTCAATATCTCGATTTTTTCATATTAATTTAGGTACAAAATTTATTTTATCATCCATCTCCGTCAAGTTGTTTTTATGTTATCACCGTTACCCGTTTTTTCTTTCTTATTTTATCATATAAAAAATTTGTTGTTTGATATATGAGTAATTTGACCCTGATGCAATGACTTCTCGCATCCATGAACTAATAACTAGCATCGTCATCATCATTACCCTCATCATTATAATCATCAACTTGCTGTCTGGATATAATGAACAAGAACTGTTTACCGTGACGGCTTCATTACCATTACCCTTAATTCATTATCATCATCACCGTCACCACCACCTTACCAGGAAATACTGAGCAAGATAAATTCAGCGTGACAGCCTCGCTACCGTTAGTCACTCTTTGAGACGCAAATGTTTATCGCCACTCATCATTACTAATGGCTCACGTGACGCCTTCAGTACATCCTGTGGGCGAGGGCGAGCGTGACTCCACCAGGTCCAGTCCTTAAGGTGACCTCCGGACCCATAACTGATAGGACTGATAGCATTTCCGGAGCGTGTGATAACCTCGTGGTGTAGCAATCGTGGAAGGAAGAGGAGAAGGTCACGTGCGTGTATTGCGCACTGTAATGGACTTGTTGATAAATTCATCTAAGCAGGAACTTTATTGGTTTCCTGTGCACTGAGATCTTCGAGAGTGCGATCCCCAGAGAAACATATTCCATTTAATCAAAATCGTAATATATATGTACAAGGGTATATGTGTTCCCTGTGGTCAGTTTTTCTATAATCCTTCGTCCTGCCTGCCATTGTTCATCGCCGTGAGGAAATAACTATTCTTACGAGATGCAGATTAGTTCATAGAGGTCGCGATCTGATGTCAAGGAACATTCTGCACTCACTTGCAATGTGTTTAACTTTTCCCTCTATCTTAAGTCTCTGATCTACCGACAGTCTTCTTACAAAAGAAAACTGAAAGACTGGCGGCAGATCAGAGGACATAGGATTGAGGAAAAACGCTAGACACGGGGGCTGTAAGTCCAGAATGCTACTCGACTTTTGTCCACGATTATACATCCACTAATGGGACTCAATTAGAGCGGTAACCATTTCATTATAGTCGTCCATTAGAAAGTAAGAAATGTCAAAGGAAGCTGCTTCGTAGAGCAAGGCCATGAACATAACACTTAATGGATATTTTTATTTTCATTGTCAAAAACGGGCAACAAGGAAAAAAAAAAAAAAGAAGAAGCAGACAAAGATTCAGAGAAAATTCCATGTAAAATGTTTTCTTGATTGTGTTCGCGCCGTCTGAGGGAATCGAGGCCACGCGCGATGCGAAACAGGAAGAAATCTGACCCGACCTGACTGGCCCACATGACCTTTCGTGAGTGAAGAGGAAAGAGGAAAGAGTGAAAGAGAGACGCGTCTTGACCTACCTCTCAACACTACTTCTTGCCATATGACTCAGCCCTCTTTAAAAGCAGCCCTGACTATGAGCCTTTCCTGTCTGGCCTCCGTACCAGTCTTTGTACTTGCTTCGCCGTACTGTTATCTGCCAACCCTGCATGCTTCCTCCATGCAAGCCTTATACATACTATGTGGTCGTAGTTAGTAGTCTAGTGACGTGTCCCTTTCACTACTGCGTATTGACTTTACACCTATAGTCCCGTGGTCTGGGAGTGGTTCAGTTGTCAGGTTTTGTTAGGAGGTTGTCAGCGGATCGGAGGACCTGAGACTGAGATATGCTGTAAAGTGCAGTGGTATTGAGTGCAGAAGGTTACTTGACTTCCGACAACGACTGTGCTTATTTTGCATACTCCGCAATCATTTCTGCTTAACCTTCTACTGAACCTTATTCGTTCTGTTTTGGAGACATGTAGTAAAAAAAATATATATATATCTTGGACTTTCATATGGAAGATTATTTGTGTTTTTCGCTATTTAAGTGAAATTTTGTTTTATTTATTACAACAATTATGAAAACATCTTTGGAAATCTCATTAACTCCCACTACAAGCTGTTGAACTGGAATCATCCTTGAAAACTCCAAATAACTTCCACTATAGTATAGCTTGTTGAATTATAATCATATAACCATCTTTGAAAAAAATTAAATAATTTCCACTACAGCTTGTTGAATTGAATCTTATAAATAATCTTGAAAATTTCCCAACAACTGTCACTACAGCATCTTCAAACTGGTAAGAATAAGACGCCGAAATGTTTGAGAATGCGGTCCAGTATCTTGCGAGAGGAAGAGGTGCAAGGCATGTATGACAAGGCATGTAAGTGTCGTATCCTGATCCCATGATGTCCTCGAACTTACAAGTGTCCTCGACGGCGCCTCACACAGTCACACCTTGCCGGACTGAAGTGCCAGAGATTAATCTTTTCCATTTATTATTCTTAAATTTTTGCCGACGTATGTTGTTGACGTGAAGTATTTATGATGGCTCGCCTTGTACAGAAAGGATACACACACACACACACACACACACACACACACACACACACACACACACACACACACACACACACACACACACACACACACACACACATGCAAGGTTAAATATCGTGTCACCTTAATGATAGATAATAAAGATGACGAGGCAACGAAAAAGACACGCCACCTATCACGTACCCGGAAGAAAACAATCTGCGTGGCTGCTGATCAAAAGGTTGTTGTGAGGAAGTTATTGAAAGGGACTCTAAATTATTTTCTACGGTAAATACGAGTCTGCCACCTTCCCACATCTTCCGGATACGATAAAAGCGTTGGAAGTTTTTTTTTTCTTTTACTCACACAAATGAATGTCACCACCACCCAGAGAAATTAATTATTAGTTGGAAATCATTTGAACGAGTTTCTAACAATTTTCCATTTGTGTTGCCTTTTAACGAATTGTGAGTAAAGTGAGAGATGTTTTGACTCGAACCAATAAAAAAAAAAAAAAAACAGCCGTGCGAAAATAGTCAATTTGAAAGTGAATTGTACAGAAGTTTTTGAATGCTATTGCTATACATACACGTGTGTTGCTTTCCATACTCTCAAGGTACAAGTGGAGGACAACATCGTATAAAATCAATGTGCACCAGTAATTTTGATTAGTTTGAACCTCCGCCGCCATCACCACCACCACCAGTGAATATAAGAATTCTTACAAGTCCCGCTGACGTGACAATATAAACCAATATGAGCAGCACTTTTTTTTTCTATTAGTTCTAATGTGACTATAATATTTCCAGACCTATGACGCCCATGTTATTGCCAAGGCCCCGCATATCTTCTCGCTCCATCACTCTGCATCTGCACGCGTCCTATATACCAAGGTCCACGTATAATACTGTGGACCTTACAGTACATCACACTGGCGACGCGCAGGCATTTACTTCCTTATCACCAGCTTTACACATTTTTTTTTTTTTACACAATGTTCTTTTCAGCTTCTCATCTTCCACTCTGGGACTGTGTGTGTGTGTGCGTGTGTGTGTGTGTGTGTGTGTGTGTGTGTGTGTGTGTGTGTGTGTGTGTGTGTGTGTGTGTGTGTGTGTGTGTGTAGCCTTCTTTTGCAAATGTTTTTCACCCTTCCTATGACTTGCACTGTTTAAGGGAGGTAATATCGAATATTAGAACTCAGCTGAATTTCACTTTGGAAATCTTTTCTTTTTACCTTTTAACTTTTTAGAGCGGCAAATGAACGTGGTTTTCCTCCACTTCTGACTTCTTGCTTTCCCTTCAGATAAAAAAAATAATTAATGAATTAATAAAGACACAATAACACTGTATGGCGTATTTTGCATTACAGAGTAGGCCCTTGTTTTCCTTGCTTTTCAACACCTGCCCCGTGTTCTTTCCACCTGTCCTGCCACGCCACGACTTACACTCATGCATCAACCACGAACGTGTTGGTTATTCATTTAGTTCCCAGTGACCTCTGGGTGCAGCTTTGCCAGACGGGCTACATAGCGGCGATTAACAACCAATTAGCAGCTTACACAGTAGAAGACGTACCCAAGTCGTTAACTTACATCTGATGACCAAGCAGAACCACGAGGAGAAAAATCAGGCTGTTATTCAGCGTTCCCGCCTTGACTCACTGCCTAGTCACCTGTGGCTATGCAACTGAAGTGCGCTTGAGGTGCATTTGAAAGACCTGTTACACGTTCTTAACCACGCGGC